>NC_056743.1:770418609-770566109 GCF_019279795.1 Protopterus annectens | reverse complement strand
ATAACGTATAAGAAAGTATGTTGAGTGATTTCTATAGGACTACCAAAATCTAGTATAACAATATGAATGAGCTACTTTTATGATAATATCTTCCTTTTAATATTACCATTCCTTGCCCTGATTTTGTATTTTGCCTTCTGTTTGCTTACAAGTTAAACAAAGACCTAATCTAGTTTAATCTGAAATTCTATGCCAAATGAAATTAATTAATTTATTAAGTAGAAAAAGCAGGCCTGATTGATAAGATTTTTCCATTACCTATGGACTAAATTTACGTTTGCATTTTCGACTAAGGAAAGTAAATTGATTTCTGTATTGCTATGGTGAGCTGTTGAGAGAAAATATTTTAAAGTGAATATGTGCAGTAGATTAAAAGAGGAACATTTTTAACTAAATCTCTGTCTTTATGGGTTATATTTTCCTAGGATGTTTCAATCAAGAGCAATTTTCTTTATATTCTTATCTTTGATTACTAAACTAACAATATGAATTTAACCCTTAGTCAACTGGTACACATTAAGATGATGTTAAAGTTTATTTTCTGATATTCCAAAAATTAGATGAATAAGCTCATTTTAATACTTACAAATAGCCAAGCACACAGTAATCTACAGATAATACAAACACAATTTATATATCATGTCTTTAATTTGTGAACAATACTATCTACTGCAACACAGTTACTTGTCTGAGTATTTCAAATAAAAAGGCCCATTATATTAACATTTCTCTGTTCTCTGTTTATACTGTAATGCATATGTTTATATAAGAATGCGGCATATAACATAGCAGAAAGAAATACTCTTTCAGTAATGACCTGTGATATCAAACAGGCAGAGTGACTCAACCACTGGTTATTTTGCTAATGCCAATGATACCATATTTACCCTGTATAGCATTAATGCCAGGAGGTAAAAGGAAATGGATGGTACTGAGTCTACATTTCTGTCTATGTGTCTGTTCTTCTGGTTCGTGTTCTTCTGCTCACTTGTTGAATTCATAACATAGTTACTAAATAGGCAATTTGCATTTGTCTCTCTGGCTACATGCAAATAACATTTCAGTTGTAGCAACATTATTTGCTGAAAATAACATGAACTTTATTTTGCTGAATTAATGGTATACCTCAGTCAAGACTACTAACCTGAGAAGGCATTTAATATACCTGCATACATAAATGCATACATTTCTACTGAAATCTTTATGACATGCTAGTAGGTTTGTTATGATGAGGAAATAAATTTTTCTCAAAAGATTATATAGTGTTGACTACGATTTATTTAGACAATCATCAAAAATTAAGATATGTTTTTCTTTCCTTTAGGAAAAACAGAACTAGTATTTATAATGCCAAATATAAATAGTGAAAAGTAAAAAAGAGAGAACTAATACAAATTAAATGTTGTCTTCCTCCCTTCAAATATCTTCATATGCCTTATATTTTCAGGGAGGCGCTGCTCAGCAGTGTTATCAGTACAGACATGTTTGCTTCATTCAGCATTACTGTGTTCTCCAGTGTCATAATGCAGAAGTAACAGTCATGGTTCATGCCTAAACTGATGAAGAATGCTAGTAATCTACCCAACATTAACTGAATCTTATAGACTTATGCATCTGCTGGTGTGGCAGAACTGCAGAATAGAAGGTATGAGTAAAGTGTACATAATAGTACCATAACTTATATCCTTGTTATCTATATATCTGAGTAAAACAAAAAAGAAGGTAACTCTAAAGCATTGTTTGTTGCCCAAGTATTGCAGCAAAAGGCACAGGATCATGTATGATTTTTCATTGTTCAAACCTAGTCACTGCATGGGCAAATCATCTTTTCACCCAGGTGCAGTTGCCATGTATATATACATGTATGGATATGTGTGTGCATGTAAATATACATTTATTTAACTATTGTTAATTGGAAATTATATCTAAAAATGACCCATATTCAGTGGTGATCTAAGAAAAAAGATTCACATAGTATCCAAAAAAAAATACAAGTACAGCAATAAAAATCAGAATAAATGTAGTATTATGAAAATATGAAATACAATAAATCAAAAAATACATTAACAGTACTGTTTTACAAAACAGTCATAAATGTAGATAGACAAATCACAATAAATTACATTAGTAGCACTGATTTATAGAGCAGTCAGAAATGCATATGGAATTCAGAGTAACATAGTATTTGAAAGATTGCAGCTGTATAATGGCTGATAAAACTTGCAATATTTAGTTACTATATGGCACATTTTGGATAATTAATATCACAATGCTAATGTTTTCAGAGCAAAAAAAGCACATGGAAAGGAAAGGAAAGAAAAACAATAGGTCTAATCACAGATCTTGTTTAGCCTGAGTTAGATGGGTAAACCTAAGTCCTTAAGACATTTGTAGATAGTCAGTGAATGCCTCCCTAAAACTGAAAGTATTTAAAAACAACAACTAGGAAAACATGTCACCATAATGAATTAGTGAAGGGGGAACTGATGCTGGACCATAGATTTTTCAGCAGTATGTATGTATCAGTAAATTTAATGCATGGTGTTCATATGAGTAACCAGATGAAATGTTGGGACCCACTGGAGCAAGTCCCGAACTATGGAGACTGAATGGCCGAAAGATTGGGCTTACATATTATAAGTCCGAGATGCCATTTCTTGGAAGCCATTTATATGGGCAATATAAGACAGAGTAAGCATATCTTATTAGCTTCACATGTCAAATTAGTAGAAAATTGACCAGTGCAATGTTCTCAAACAGGTACAATGGTAAGATTGAAAAGGGTATGCAATAGCAAATTTGGCCATCCCAGTATGTCCAAATCATCTTCCACTGAAGTTAGCTTCAAATAAATTCACCATATCTATCTTTGATTAATATCAGAGTTTAATATCAGAGCTTTGGCCAGCTAACATCTACCTGAAATCAGCTGGACGTATAAGTGAATTTAAGTACACTTTTATCTGCTCTTTTGCATAAAGTATTGTATTTAATTTATTTATTTGTGTTTTTCACTGAATATTAACTCAACTGAAGTTGTGGCTGTCTCTCTCTACAGAGTACTTTATAGAATTTCCGTGTAGGCATTGATAGCAGTGGGGGGTAGTTTCAGCTCATCACTAACATCTTGTCTTGCCTTACATAAGTGATACATTTTGAGTTCTCTCTGCTTAATATCAGAACTTTGGCCGGCTAACATCTACCTGAAATCAGCCTGGCGTATAAGTGAATTTAAATACACTTTTATCTGCTCTTTTGCATATAGTATTGTATTTAATTTATTTATTTGTGTTTTTCACTGAATATTAACTCAACTGAAGTTGTGGCTGTCTCTCTACAGTTAGTTCTCCACCCACCCTCCCTGTTCTTGTTTTGGTGTTAATGTTGGTGGCTTTGAAACTGCCTGCCCCTCTTGTAGATTTGTATTTGGATACTCCTTCCGGGCCCATCTCATTTGCTCACTCAACTGAGTGCAGTGAGATCATATTCTGATTTCAGGCACTCCTACTGTGTACAAAGAGAGCATTTGGGAAGGACAACCCCTGTAGCCTCTTAATCCTGCTCTGTTCCTTCCCTCAAAAAAAAAAAAAAAAATATGTATGTATATATATATATATATATATATATATAATTCATCTGCTCTTACTGTAACTGTCTTAGTTGTTCTTCTGCGTGCTGTTATCTGTTCAGTCGCTCTTACTCTGCACTTATTACTGCTTGTTAGTAGCCTTTTAATTTACTGCCTTCTGCACTTGTTTTTTAGTCATTTGTTAATTTAATTGCATTTATTTGAACTGTATTTGCCGTAGTGTTGCTACACGCTCGGGTGTGCTGGCCTGCACTACAATTTGAATTGTATTTACTGCTGTTTTAGCTGCTTTTCTGTAACAAAAAAAAAATTCTAAGCTTGTTTCCTGCCTTTCCTGTAACTAGTCAAGTCCAGATACAGACTTGCTGGTAAGCTTCTGAGCCCCCCCAAGCCTTTCTGTGTTGGAGGGAAGTTTTCTAGCTTATCAGTGGGAATGATAAGCACTAGGTAGCCTATCTACCATGGGAAGGGTGGGTTTTGGCCTTGAAATTGTAGTTCATTGGCCGTTTGGGCAGTTTTTCCATCTCATTCTACTTTCTGGTTAAAAGCCTGTTTTGCGTTTGGTCCCCGCATTTCCTATAACTAGTGTAATCCAGGTACAGATTTGCTGTATCCAGGACTGTTGATAAGCTTCTGAGCCCCCCAAGCCCTTCTGTGTTGGAGAGAAGCCTTTTAGCTTATCAGTGGGAGTGGTAAGCACTAGGTAACCTATCTACCACAAGAGGAGTGGTTTCTGGCCCAGAAATTATAGTTTATTGGCCATTTGGGAAACTTTTCCATCTCTTTCAACCTTCTGATTTAAAAGCCTGTGTTTGTGCTTGTTTCCTGCCTTTCCTGTTACTAGTCTAGTCCAGGGACATATTTGCTGTATCCAGGACTCTTTGTAAGCTTCTGAGCCCCCCAAGCCTTTCCGTGTTGGAGGGAAGCCTTCTAGCTTATCAGTGGGAGTGGTAAGCATCAGGTAGCCTATCTACCACAAGAGGAGTAGTCCCTGGCCCAGAAATTGTAGCTATTGGCTGTTTGAGCAGTTTTTTTCCATCTCTTTCAACTTTCTGGTTTGAAAGCCGCACTTGTGCCTGTTTCCCGCCTTTCCTATAACTAGCCGAGTCCGGTTACAGAGTTGCTGTATCCAGGATTGTTAGTAAACTTCTGAGCCCCCAAGCCTTTCTGTGTTGGAGGAAAGCCTTCTAGCTTATCAGTGGGAGTGGTAAGCACTAGGTAGCCTGTCTACCATGAGAGGAGAGGTTCTTGGCCCAGAAATTGTAGTTTATTGACCATTTGTACAGTTTGTCCGTCTCTTTCAACTTTTTGGTTTAAAAGACCACATCTGTGCTTGTTTCCCATCTTTCCTGTAACTAACCTACTGGTAGCACTAGAAAGCCTTAAACTGATACTAGCCTTCTAGCTTAGGAGATAGACTTTGGAGTGATTAAGTATCAGTTTTCTGTACTTTCTTGCTGTACTTAACTGTTTTCCGCCTAAATGCAGATTTTCCAGCGTTTATTGTGATTTAAAAACTTGTTTTTTTCACATATTGTACTTATTTGACTACCTGCATTTTTAAAAAGTTATTTTTTGTATAAATAATTTGTTTAACTGTTGTAGGCTACATACTAAAGTGTGATAGCCTTTTCTGATCATTTGTAGTCGTTTAAGGCTGTGTTAAATGTATTTTTTACTGTTTTTGCCTTATCTTTTCAAAAAAAAACCAACAAAAAAAATCCTTGTTTCCTGCCTTTCTAAGCTAGTATAGTCCAGTTTTCAGGCTAGTGCTGAATTCAGGGCTGTGATACTAGTTTCTGAGTTGCCCATACCTTACTTGGATAGAAGGAAGTTTCTCTGTTCACCTGTGAGAGAGAGGAGTTTTGAGCAACCTATCTGTCCCTGGAGGAGTGGTTCCAGCCCAGAAGTTATTAGTTTATTGGCCATTTTGGGCTAATTTATATCTCTTTTACTTCCCTACTATAAAAAATGCATTTACACAGTTTTGCACACTGGGCAGTGCCTGTTAGCTACGGTTAAATGATTCCCGGCTCCACTAAGTCTCCTCTTCAGTTTTTCCCTTGAAACTAGTCTAACTCTCAACCTAAGCACTCAAAAAGCATCTTACAGCCCAGCACTTGCTCAGACCTAATATCAAGCACTAATATACCCTGACACTGATTGCCCAGCAGGACAAGGCTCTTTATTCACCCCTCACCAACCAAGTGACTAAGCAGCTCACCCTACTATTCAGGCATGACCAAAGGGCAACTTCAGGTGCACTCTGCAGTCCAGCTGGTGAATCTGGGTATCCTGAGGCAATGTTACAAATGTTATAGACAACCCTCTCCTTCTACCACAAAACACTAACATATGCGAGAGATGCAATTATACAGCCAAACTGGAAGCTAAGCTGTCTCCACCCAAGACTGGAACAGACAGTCAAGAGGAGAAGGTTAACACTTGCACCACAACTCCAGCCGCACACAGACCTACTAAAACAGCACTGCCAAAAAATACACATAAATACACAAAATCATACTCGGAGGCTCTAAATAAAAACCTGCAAAAGCATCAGAGACCTCCAAAGCAGACACCCAAACAACCTGCATTTCCCATCACAAACCAGACAACACACAAAACACAAAATCAGTGTGCTGCACAATCACAGCCCTTAAGGTGAAATAACATACCTAACACACTAGTAATAGGTGACTCTATAGTCAGGCACACTGACGTCCCACTCACTAGGCTGGACAAGCAGAAGGTTACTGTTAGCTGCCTGTCGGGAGCCAGAATCCACCACATAACACAAGCACTCAGGTCACTCCAGAACAAGTACAAATATGATTCTGTCATTGTTCATGTTGGTGTGAATGACCTGAGATGTACCTCCCTGGACTACATGAAAAGAGACATGGAAGAGCTCTCTGATCATGTAGCCTAGGCTGGTATGACCCTGACCCTGAGTAGCATCCTGCCCTCACCATGAATGATACCTCAGTATAAAGAAAAAAATATCAATTTCAACAATTGGCTAAGCTTCTGGTGTCATTCGAAGGGGATCCAGTGTCTGTCAGCCTGGGATGACATGCTCGATAAGCCACGTTGTTACACAAAAACATGGCTTGCACCCGTCACCCCTAGGCTTTAGAATACTGGCCAAGGCTCTTGCTGCCCCCATAGTGCCTTTTTTAGGCAAGGCTCAAAAGTCAAACCCACCTCCATAAACAGCACAATTAACAAAAAACTGAGGGTTATGCTACTCAACGCCAGGAGTTTACATCTCAAAATGCATGCACTTGAAGCACTCCTCAGTATGGAGAATGTCAACATCTGTGCAGTAACTGAAACCTGGTTCAATGCTTCAGAGAGCACCCAGCACTTCCGGGCTACAACTCATACCACACGTTTCAGCCACAGAACACGGACCGAAACACAAAAGGAGGGGGTGTATCCATATTCATCAAGGCTACCTACACCACCAGGTTAGTGGCACAGCATGATACCTCTGAGATTATCCATGTGCAACTAACATCGGTCAAATCTGCAATGCAAATTGTGGCCTGCTACAGATCACCCTCCATGACCCAGGACCACCACTCCACCTTTCTGGAGACACTGGAAAACATGAGGGTCCTACCAAACACTCTGATATTGGGCAATTTCAATTACCCTACCATTCACTGGGAAAACTACTCGAGTACAAATTCCCAGGCCCAGCGCTTCCTGGAATTCATCAACTCAAATGCCCTGGATCAGCTGGTAAACTCCCCTACCAGAGGTGAAAACATACTGGACCTGGTCATCACCAACATGGGCAACAGATGTTCCACACCGGCAGTCAACCCGTCACTGGCTAGATCAGACCATAAACTAATCACTCTGGATTTCCACACCCCATCACCACCCCCAACTAAGGAAGCCACAGTAAAAAACTTTTCTAAAGCAAACTTCACCTTACTTAAGACAGATGTGGTAAGTTTCACAGCCCCCAAGCTAAAGGATAACACTGCCCAAGATGTAGAAACCTTTACAAATGCACTCTATGAGCACCTATAAGGATGCATGGATCATGCCATCCCTAGCAAAACCAAGACTCACTCCTCTAAGAGAAGGAACCAGTTTGGTGGACCCCTGCAATAAACAGGCTATACAATAGAAGGAGGAAACTAGTTCAGAAAAAAAGCAAATCCCAAGAAGGAAAGACATCCCTGATCAGTATCAGTAAGAAACTGAGGTCCCTCATGAAATCATCCAAGGCTAACTTCGAAAGAAAATTAGCCAAGGATTCAAAAGATAACCACAAACCCTTCTTTAGCTATGTTAAGAATCTAAGTGGCAACTCGCAGATATGCACTGAACTAGTGCAAAATAGCACAAAATATACTGAACCTACTGATATTGCCAACATCCTGGCAGATAGATTCAGTGCAAACTTCACCCCCCTCTCACCTCCAAAAGGGCCCACAACAATACCGGAAAAGTGTAGTGTTTCAAAAATCACAGACGCACAGGTGAAAACAGCCCTTTCAAAAGCCAAAAACACAGCATCAGTGGGACCAGATGGTGTCCCAGGCTGCTTCTTGCATGAACTACAGAACTAACTAAACCCCCACCTAAACACGCTGTTCAACCTCAGCCTCTCCACAGGCTACATGCCCATAGAATGGCACAGATCAATGGTTATTCCTCTCCATAAAGGAGAAGCCGCAACTGACCCTGGTAACTATTGCCACGTAAGCCTGACTAGCCTGGTCTGCAAGGCTATGGAGCGCATCATCATGGAACTCATTAACAAAGACATTGGGAACCTCCAAACACTTGACCTGACCCAGTTCGGCTTTGTTAAGGGCAGACAATGCCTACTAAACCTAGTTGACTTCTTCGAGACAGTCACCAAGGCCATAGACGAGGGAAAGGTGGTTCAAACAGCCTACCTTGACCTTGCCAAGGCTTTTGACACCATTCCCCACTTGGGTATTATAGAAAAACTCACCAGCCTGAACATAAACCCCTATGTCACGAGATGGATTGCCAACCGGCTTACAGACAGAACTCACACGGTAAGAATAGCGGGCTCCAGGTCTGACTCTAAACCAGTTACAAGTGGTGTCCCGCAAGACTTGGTCCTGGGACCCCTACTGTTCAGCATATACTTCTCAGAAGTACAGGCAAACACAGGAGGACTATGGCTAACCAAGTTCGCCGATGACTGCAAACTGGGAGCCATAAATGACTCTCTGGCTGACACGGACATCCTCCAAAAGGGCCTTACTAAGACGGACACCTGATGTCAAAGTCATGGTCTCAAGCTAAATGCCAAAAAATGCATAGTCATCCTGTTTGGGAAAAACAAAGCAACCACAAATTACCACATAGGTGGCAGCCTCCTTAATACAGACGAGGTAATAAGAGATCTGGGGACCCAGGCAGATAGTAATCTCTCCTTTGACAATCATATTGCCAAAGTAGTTAGGAAATCTTTCTATGTGGCCCATCTAATTACTAAAGGGTTCGCATCTAGAAATAAAGAGGTTATAGTGCCCCTCTCACTCATTAGACCAATCATAGAGTCCAATGCCCCATTTGGGATGTACCTCACAAGACACTTCCAACAGCTGGAAAGACCACAAAAGTACCTCACCAAGAGGATTACTGGTCTCAAACATATGTCCTATGCAGCCCAACTGAAAAACTCTGGCTGTACTTAGTGGCATATCGCTTACTCAGAGGTGATCTCTGCCTGACTTACAAAGCCATGTCCAACTCAGAATTGATGGACATGCTCCACCTAAAGAAATCCAAGTCACTGCGAGCCATGCGCACTAGTGAGCTAAACCTTGCCACAACAATAAATAGAACGTGCTGGAGGGATAGATTCCTGTCACAGAGACTCCCCATGCTTTGGAACAAAATTCCAAATTACATCAGGCAGAGCCCCTCACTAACACTCTTCAAGAGAAACCTTGACGAGTGGATGGGTAACAGAAAATACACCCCTGGGATAACTTCAATGGCTCTGCTTGACAGAGGATCAGTTAATTAATCAATGGGGCAGCGAAAGCCGACACACTCTGGCTAGGCTTATAAATGTCCTCAGGCAGATAGCCTAGTACCTACCTATGAACCTATGATGCTGTCTGATTGCTTGTACTCAGCAGTTTCATTCATTACAGCTTAAGGCATCTGACATGATATACTGTTATCTGACAGACACACAAATGTCTTACAATTTTATGCCAAGAATAAGCATGTTTACTGAATATTTTCAAGAGGTCTCCTTTAAAATGATTAAAGTTAAGTGAATTGACTACCCACTGAGTTTACCTTACATAATATAACTGCCAATAATGCTGTTATCCTTTCTTTTTGCCTTTGCTACTGAACCATTGGCCAGAAAAATATGTCAGATTGGAAATTTAGAGTAGGAATCAGAGCTGTGTGGGATGTTTTATATAGTACTGTATTGCACAAATGTTGCCAACACTTTGCTTATAGTGGTAACATATAGTTCATATGTAATCAAGATCTTGATTGCAGTGGCAACATAGGATACACCTTGCAGGTCATATGAGGTATATACAAGTCTATGAGGTACACATTTTTGGCTGCAATGGAAGACCATAGTGATGGATTTGGTATTGCTGCCAATGTGATGTGTCTCATATGGTGCATATAATGTTTTCATGTACATTTGTTGTGCTGCTCAAATTTGCATCTTGGGTGATGCCCACTTTGCCCTCTCCACACATGATAGTGTCATTCTGCATACTCTTTTGTCAGTGGGCTGCTCTCTTACTTATTGTATGCTAGATGTAGAAGCTGGACCTCTGATAATTTATTTATTAATTTATAATGATGTACTTTTGAAAAGTATGGAGACATGTCTTCCCACTCACTGCTGCCAGAAAAGTACATCATGGGCCCAATTCCAAAAAACTTGCTGTCAGTGTAAGTGACCACCTACACTGAGAACTGGCTGAGAGCAAATGTTCTGGAATCTGGCCCAATGACCAAGCCTGTTTATAGACAGGCATTACACCAAAGTAAGTCACTTACACTGAGAGCAAGTCTTGCGGAATCAGGGCAGACTTACACTGAGAGTAACTGTTTTGTAATCTGGCCCATGTTTTCTTTATATGGAAGGCCCATGAGCCTACATTAAGAAAAGGCACGGCATCTTGTTAAGTAACCCAGTAGTTAAAGTAATAGTAAATCTTACAAAGGAACCCTGTAAAATAACAGTATGAGAACAAGCAGTGGCATTTGTCCAAATCATTTACCGTCCTCTGTGTTGGTATAAAAACATTATCGGTTGTTACTTTCCGTTATAAGATGTACCACTTACACATATAGCAGAACCATACTGTTCCTGTTATATGGTAAATGTTTGTAATATTTTATATAATGTAAAATACACTACTTCAATATCTAAGTTTTAAGTTCATAACAGAGACCCCATCATTATATATTATAGTCCTTAAATCTTTATGCATAGCCACACTAGTGAGGCCCTGACCATAACTCTCAGCTGATCTGAACTTTGCAGACTGTCCCTGATTTTATGTCATATTTCTGCCCTGTCGCTCCTAAAATTTTTGATTTTTACTTTTGTGAAAATAAGTATGGATTACGATCAGTCAGTAATGACTAGCATTAAGGTTTCATGCTTCTTACTTTTCTTATTGTTCAGAAAATGGAAGTTAATGCAACACATGCTGTTCTAGTAACTTTTTAGGTGAACCACAGTAATATTTAAAATTTTCCCTGATTTTTAAGCCTATGTCTACCCATTAATTTTGACTTTGTCCACATTTCTTGAGCAAAGAAGTTGAGAAGTATTGTCTTAGCCTTCAAAATTCAAAGTAACAGTGCAGAGTAATTTTCCAAAAAAACAATTATGTAGATTTATTGAGACTGACATTAAAATATAGACATGCATAACACTCAAAAAATATTGTAGGTATTTGGAATACCAGTTAGTCCAGATTCTTGTACAAGTATTCCCCCAAATTTATAAAATTAAATAAACAAGACTGAAGACAGATCCCTACTGAAAATCAATTACTATAGAGTGGCATATTGAAGATGTTCTGATGGTAACACAGTTCCTAGACATTCTTCATTTAATCAATGGCCAGTTGGCTCTCAAGTCATGAAGCTTTTTGTAATGAATGTGTAAGGAGAAATACTATCAAACATCTTTGACAAATAAATTTGTTAACTACCACCAGACGTAAATCAATAACTTTACTAACTCTACCACACAAAGACACTGTACAAGTAAATGCAGACCTTAACTGTTGCCATGATGATAAAGGCCTAAAGATTCATAGACATTTACTTCATTTTGAATAATTTTTAGAACAAGCTATTCATAAGGTTTTGCAGATATACAAGTCTGACTAGCTGGCAGTTACCAAGATCATCAGTATTACCACCCTTAAATATAGGCACTGTACTAGCATTTTTCCAGATAGTCAGCACACACTAAGCTTCAAGGGCATTTTGCAATATATATTACACTGCGTCATTCAGTGGTGCATTACAGAGCTAAACAAAAGCTAAGGAGGGTTTTATCAGGTCTCAGTGAGCTTGTTTGCTTAACCTGACTCAAAATATCACTCAAGTACTCAATTACAAAACTGGACAGAAATTCATATGGTATTTTTTTACAGTGGGAATGTTAATTATTGTATTAATATTGTTAAAGTTACCTAAAACAGCTGCCAAAACATTAACCATGTTCTTCAGTGACACCTCTTTCTCTTCATAATAAAGAATCCCAGCACCTTCTTGACTATTATTACTGGCACATTTAAAAAGTGTTTTTTTTTTAATTTCTTTAGCTGCTCACCATACTTATCTCATAATCATTCTTAATGGTTCTATTTGTATATTTAAGTTTAATGTTATCCTCTTAAAGTGTAACATATTAAAAGCATTGGTAAATGTCTCAATTTAGCATATTCTGATCTTCCTGTTATGGAGTACTACGTTTTGAATTCCACCAAGGTGGCTTACTGGAACTTTTTTCCTGAAAGTAGGTCTAACAACCATCTAACAACCATCTATATATATATATATATATATATATATATATATATGTATATATATATATATATATATATATATGTGTGTGTGTGTGTGTATTTTAGTTTTGCAAAACTGCATAAAAGATACTCCAGCAAAACTACAGACTGTTAGTATCAAAATAATGTCTCAACAGAACTCAGGTAATTTTTTTAGAAATACTTGACCAGTTTGCTTCCTTGTAATTCTTGTATAATACATTTATTGGCAGAGTCCAGTAACAAAGAAGGGTTTTCAAAAAATGTATACATTTTTCAGGAGATACAAATGGGAAACTATAACATGCTGCCACCAAAAAACTTTCTTATCCAACTGCATGATTACTGTTTTGAAAATTTCTTGCTCAAAAGGAAGAGAAGGTATACAAGCCCTGTAGTAATATTGCAACAACACTGCTTATGGCATATTCTATGGGTTTATGTAACAATACATTTCTATGGACAAGTGCCCATGGTTTAGCATTATCAAACCTTGTTTCTATTAGATATTAACTGAATGAACATTGAACTCAGTCTGCAACTCCCATGTCTCATTCAAATTTCTAGCATTTATAAGCTAAATCAGTGTACCAATGATATTAATCATTTTGTGTAAGAAAAGCCTTGGTTTGTTTTCAGTGGCTATAGAATAGATCCTAATCTTCTGTATGAGACAAATGGAATACCACCAAAAAGGTGGATTTATCCTCAATCTCCTCCCATAAAAGAACAGATCATAGGAGATCACCATTTTATTAGCCGCAAATTCAACTTGAGGACCTATATAGTTAGACTAGGAGTTAAACTTTGTTAAAATAAAACATCACAAATAAAGGTATTTACTTTATTTGTAGAAAGTATATTATCGGCCATAAAACATCCCTTACTTAGGCTCTCAGGCCAATGTGAAATACGTCGCTGATATTTATTTAATTGATTTCAAGACTCTAGGATCCTAAAGCTGGATCCTAAATAAGCTAATTACAGTAGCAGTCCTTCTTCACAAATCTGTCTGTCTTTAAGACACTAGCTGTGGACATGCATGTTTCGGCCTTCTTATGACACTGTGTTTCTAAAGTATAGCCAAACAGTCCACTTATGATGTGCTGCCAAGGTCATAAGAAGGCCGAAACATGCATGTCCACAGCTAGTGGTGTTTGGTTTTATTGGTCTGAATGTATCCTCAAAAACTTAATAAGAAAAAGTAAAAAGTTGTGGACATTCAGAAGCCATACAGCTGAAACACAATGTCCTTAAGGGTTCATTTGCATATATCCCATGAGCCTCCATTACAGGAAGTTCAAGGTTTCACAAAGTGAAAACTCTAGCTTAGCTAGGTTTTTCTTTTAGTTTTTACTACTTGTTTTGTCTGTGTGACCTTTTTACTTTTTGGTTTGGATGTTAGTTGGGATATTTTACAGACACTTTAATGGCTATGGACATCAGCTGGGTGTAAAGACCTTGCCTTTCTAAAGTATAGCCAAACAGTTCACTTATGCTGTGCTGATTACATCATAAGAAGCTCCAAACATGCATTCCCACAGATAGTGGGGGTTGGCTGTATTGGCCTGAATGTATTCATAAAGATTTAATAAGAAAAAGTAAAAAGTCATGGATATTCAGAAGCCATATAGCTGAAACACTTGGTGTCCTTAAGGGGTCATTTTCCTTATTTTTTTTGGCAAGGTTAGCCCAGACAGTTGCACTTTGTTAATAAAGTCATTAATTTCTGAAAAATACAAAGGGGTTAGATGCTTTATATTTCACAATATTTAAAATGTGTTGTTAAATAAAAGTATTTTAATAAGAACAAGAATAACCAAGGACAAAATAAAAAATGCAAATGGCAAAACAGGCAGATACAAACTTCTACCATTCTAACATAAAAGGCTAAAGCACAGTTTATGAATATGTTCTCCAGATACCTTATAAACCACCCCAGTCTTTCAATAAGTATTATACAGCAAGGCAAATCTACTAAACAATAGACAAATATTGCTTCTGGTGTAACAAAAATGTATAATTAAAAGAAAAGTGCAGAATGAATTACCCAGTTCCACATGCTCACAAACTTATTTCTGATCTAACCCCTTTAAAACCAACAATACTACTGTTCTATTAGCATTCAATAGATTACTATAAAACAAATTGAAAATGTACAGCTCCATGGTGGCAGAAGAATTTTACAACCAAATGTTAATATTAGGAGTTAATAATTAATTCCTAGAATTGCCCTGCAAAAGTCAATTTGTCACAGAATTGCAAGAATAGCATCAACATAAAGTCTTTGAGTCACTGACCAAGTCAACAATCAGAAAATATGGTTACATGAAAAAATGTTTTTCAGTTATCTATTAAGAGTTTTAATTGTGCCCCTTGCATGTTCTAGCAGTTAAGGAAAAATAGAACTGAATAATAATGTGACAGCTATACACTCTTGCAAAAGCCAAGACCAAAGCACTAAAATTGTGTGTTAAATAAACATACTGTCTAATATCATACTTGATACAGTAATGGTTAAAAACAAAGACAGGAAGGGTGTATAGGTACTCAAATTCATCAAAATCAACTGCTACACCAAACAATTATATTTACTAACACTTTAGAGCTATGGGATCAAAAGTTATAAGCTGCAAGTCTTTACTTAGCATTCACCATGTATTACAAAATTAATAGAAATTAGCTACCTAAGAAATGGTAAACTGCTAGTAAAAATAACAACACACAGAGATCTGTCTTTGCTGGAATAACACCAGCAAGCACTTTAAATATGTAGCTGAAAGCATAGTCAAGAAGCAGCACTGTGAAATCATAGCTGAAAATGTAGTCAGGAAGCCAGGAACAGAAGTCATCTTCACACTCAAAAAAAGCTCAGTTCCTCAACTAACAGCAACACAAGACAGAAGACATCCAGCAATCCACAAAAAAACATAGCAGGTTCCACACCATGCCTGTTGCACTTGGTGCACAAACAACACCAGTGATATTATACTTTCCATCAATTGCAACTTAAATGAATATTACACAGTTATCAAGTTAGCATTGCAGCCAGTTCACACTGGGTAAGTGTGTGTGTGTGTGTGTGTGTGTGTGTGTGTGTGTGTGTGTGTGTGTGTGTGTGTGTGTATGTGTGCGCGTGTGTGTGTATGTGTGCGTGTGTTTTTTTTTAAGGAGAGACTTGGGACTTTAAAATAAATTCTTTGAAATATATAACATACTAGATCTGAGCTTCCTCAGACTATATGCCATCAAAGAATTGGTCAGATCAGCATGGCCCATATACAACATCATTATCTGCATATATTTGTTCAGGATAAACCACATAAAAACACTCATATTAATACTGATACAGAGCATGACACACAGAAATAAAAGGGAAGCAGCAAAAGTGCAGCACAGAAACAATAGCTTTTGTAGTAATGTAATGTCCAAATTAATAAAAAATGTTATGATGCATAATAAAATGGTATCAACAGTAACCAGATGGCCTAAAGCACTTATTATTTATTTATTTACCATTTGATAACCAGGTAGGTAGGCTGGTATGAAAATTCTTTACACCCATGACCTGTGCAAGTAACAAAAAGGCATATACCAAGATAATGAAAAAAGTTACAACAGTGTACAAACTTACATTGTTGTAAGAATGTCACATAGAAAAAAATAACAAATAGAAAATTTAGACAGTGATTAAAGTATATGCTGGACAAATATGTAGTGTAGTTCTTAGCAGGATAGACCAGGTTCTCTAATACACAGGGTGGCTTCCTTGAGTTGTGTACTTGCTATAACAGCTGAAAGCAACTAAGGAAAACAAGCTATGTACAGTAATACACATTGGTGCATTACAGACCAAGAAATGGTAATAGTGTCTAGTGAAATCTATACAAGACTATACACAACTGTATACAATAATATACAATGATAAAAGGCAACAGCTACAGGAGGCAGCACATTGATGAATAAAGGTTGACATTCAGTAGTGAGAGAAATATGCAGGCAGCACATTGGATGAATAAAGTATTCAGGTATAAGAAATCACAGCAGATGGATGACAGGAAAAATAACTATTAAGCCAGAAACAAGTGAAAAAGAGAGCAAGTAAAGCTCAGAGTATACAGAAGAAAGAGTAGTGGTTTCATGTAGTATGTTAAGGTAGAACATCTAGATAGAAAGACAGTAAAAATTAAAATGGATGAAAAAATAGTAAGAGTGGAAAAGAATGCAAAAAATGCAGGGCTGGTAAATGACAATTTATTTTCATTATTCGCAAAGGAAGAGAAGCAGGCTTTACCAGTTCCCTGACACAAGAGCAGTGACAGCTTTGCAACTTCAAGACTAATAAACACAAAACTTTTGGCATGGAATTTAAAATTTTCTTTTCTGTTGCTACCAACATCAAATCCATGGTCACTGCTCCCTGAGGAAAAATAATTTCCCCCTCATCAACCTTTATCAAAGAAAGCATATTTTCAGGTAACCATTGGAAATGTCCAGACCTGCTTTACTGAGTTCCAGAATATGGAGAGTGAATGGCCAACAAACTAACTTACAGATTCTAAAAGTCCAAGATTACAGTTTCTCAGAATATTCCCTCTTTTGTGAGTTATAATGATCTTGGAGCTGGCATGTGTAAGTTTGGAGGGTGGGGGGAAGCCCCCTGCATAAGACCAGTTTAAAGGAGAAGATTGATATTCATTATTCAGTGTTTTACTGCATTTTGTCATTTTTCAGTGTGTCGGCATATTATTTATCTGACTATATTACATTGTATTTGTTTTATTGCTAATTTGCAACTGTAGAAATTTGTTAGCCCTACTCTTTATGTATATCCTCTATCTGTAGCTCTGTCTGTGTTTGTATAGAACTATCTGTTCCTATAAATCAACATGTTATTAGCTCTATTAAGTCTGGGTCAAGACTGCAGTAATGACAAATGTTTTGGATTATAAATTATGGATGCAACAGATATCAATATATCTTTTCAAAAGAATAGCATGATTATCGTGGAAAAACACTGCATTTAGAATCACAAAAAATATATTTACAGAAGTAACAGCTTTTTACAGCATTGACCAGGGTATTAAAACATAAGGCATAAAGTTAAACATTTGTTCAGCTTTGTGAAGAGTAAAACAAAGGTAATTGCGAAGGTGAAGGCATTCAGTGGTCCCTTATTAAGGCATCCTGGAAGATAAGCTTAATGAGTCGGGCTTAGGATCAGTCCATAGTAGCACAGTAGCTGTAAGGTGTGTAAATGGTAGAATCCTTACACTTGTGTCTGCCTGTAGATTTAACCTGGAGTGGTCTACCTTCCAGAGACAGCTTACAAACAAAAGCCATTCAGAAAGTCATCAAAAGCCAACTCTGCTCATACTAGGTGTACAGTTTGAATTCCTGATATTACTTAACATTCTTTTTGTTAAAGACAAATAATCAAACTGCCAAAGGCCTTTAATGTACCCTCATTCAGAATGACTACATATGCAGTAATGCTTAAACCTGCAACGGTTATAAATAAATTATTATTTTAGTTTATTCAGTTCATTCTAACCTGGTGCATATAAACTTTAGTCTTTGGTATATGTTACATTTATGTTCTACAATATTAAAGTAAGTGCTTTCTGTCATGTACTCTCTCACTTTTTATGTGTTTTTTGGAGCTTTTCTGCCTGGGTCTATACTCAAAATGGGCTGCATTCAGTTGGACTATCCTTGTTAATGAACGCATGAAAGTAAATACATAAAATAAATACCAATATTATCCCTCTGTACAAATAGTTGCCAAGACACCCTCTGGAGTATTCCCTGCAGTGATGGACAACAACATCATCATAACAATAGCTATAGGATGCAGACAGTACTGAGGAAAAAGACATGCTGTCCACATCAGAGCCATACAAAGAAGATTAATTCTGTGTGGTGTCTGCAGGGGTAATCTACTTTCCTCCCATATCAAAATTGCCAAAGGTGTGCATGCAGTGTGAGAGCAAGTATGTATTTGTCTTGTAATGAAATGATGCCTCATTCAGGATGAGATTCTATAGCATCATCCACTGAATGCCTCCCTGACTCTGTAATGGATTGATTGAGTACTCAACAACATTTTTATGCATGGTCTTCAAACAATAAAATAAAATAAAAATAAAACAGATATGAATAAGAAGGCACAAACTGTGAGTGGATGACTTAAGCATGATGCAAGGAAAAATTATTTCATAGTAAGGGCAGTAGATAATTGAAAAAGGTAGAATGGTTGAAAATAGTAAGATACATAAGGAATAAATAGGGCAGCAAGGTGCGTTTTATGAGGGTTAGTACAAAGAAAAAAATAAGCTCTTGGTTAAGTAGGATTTACTCCTTATCCAATAGATAGTGATGTTGGTGGGCTAAGTACTCCTTATCTATGTCATATTCTGTGTTTAAGTGTTTCTCTGTTAAAGGCTTTTATCCTGGAATAGTATAGCAAGTCTTCAAGAAAACATTGATCCTATCTCATTAGTCCTTCCAATCAGACAGTCTGGTATCAGGCCACTCTTAGATCCACTCCATCCATTAACTAATGTTCTATTACCTGAAGTTCATCTAAACTTTCCTGTAATCTCCTGTGATCCTCCCCTTCAGATCACATTTGCCACCATCAAAATTGGATCTCCTTCTTGGTTAGCAGTTAAGTGTTCTGGCTTTTTTTAATTAATTCTTTTTATTATTTATTATAATATTTTCATTACAGAGCTTATTTAACCTAGGATATGTCCCAGATAGTAGGCAGTTAGATTATCCTTCAGTGCCTCGGTTCCTCAACGTTAGGCTCTCACCTAATGTTCTCTCTTTAAAAAACACACAAACAAATGTGGATTTTGACTTAAATTTTTTTACTATAAGGTATTGTAGATATGTTGTTCCATTTCTACTACTATTTCTGTTTTTTCTGTTAAAATAATGGACAAGACCTTCAAAAAGTGCACTAAACGTGGGCATAAGCTCCCACCCCAGGATAGATATGATTTGTGTGTTATTTTTTGGGTCCTGAGCACCCTAAATGTTGAGTGTGCCATTTGTAAAGGGTTCAGTCCTTGGTCACTAGAGTGTAGAAAAACATAGTTTACTTTTAAGGGTCATCCTCCTGCTGAATCAGCAGACAAACCTGAGAAGGGGAGGGACAGAGATAGGGAAAGGATAGATACTCAAAAAATGCAAGACAGAGGACCAAGGAACTTCTTTTTCTCCTACAAAAGTACGAGGAAAGGAATCTTCACCTTTGATAATGAGACACAATTCAGCTGCACTAGAAACAATGGTGATTAGAGACAAGTCTCTGCCAAGACCAAAAGTAGACATTTCTCAGACTGAGAATCATCTCACTTTTTAAGTTCCAGACCTCCTTCTACATTACCCCTTAAGTCAATGCAGTAATTTAGAAGCAAGATAGAAGCTGATTGGGAACCTGTGATGAGGGCTTTCTTGAAGATGCAGCTGGAACTGGCCATCATCCCATCCCTGTCTGTGAATAGGGTAGATTGGATTGGCCCCTCCCTCACCTCCGCTGGGTTTTTCCAGTGCCAGTTCTTGCATCACCAGTTTCAAAGTGACTCCATCAGTGTCGACTTTTCCTCAACTGACTCACTCAACTCCAGCCTCATTGATGCCAAATCGGTCGTGGATCCAACTGATTGACACTGTGTCCTCAGAATTGTCAATGGCCACTACTCATTTGGAGCAGGTCTCAGTATTGGGGTCTTTGGCATTTCAGCAAATGATACTGACCTCTTCATCGAGGCCATCTAGATTCTCATGTCAGAGCTTCTCTCTTCCAATCTACACATATCTGTTTCAACAGAGGATAAGTCATTCTGAGAGATATTCCCTCAATAATAAGGACTCCAGATCCACCTTTCAGATTATGGAGAGGCTTATAGCCTCATTCCCCAAAAGATACCAACAGTGTTTCTCTTGACTCTGGCTCCACCCTGAGATACTCCTCCATTAATCTTCAACCCAATCATTCAGACCCAAAGGTGCAGAGCAGAGCCATACCCATATGAGATTCACAGCGAGTGCAATCCAACTCTTTCACAGACTCTGACCACTCATACCCAGAGACTACCGGGAAGAGAATGTGCAAAAGAAATCGTGTTGACTACCCTTTGGTGTGCATTACCTCTGGCATGGACTTGGATGTGACAGAGTGCCTCTGTTCCCCTTCTGCAGATGTCACATTTGGTAAGGTTCTAGAATTCATGAGACAGAGAGGATCCTAGCCATCTGGCTTGCCCACTCAGGAAAAGAAAGTGTTCTTCAAAGCATGTGGCACTGCCTTTTCTTTGGTGGTCCCTCCTGCAGACCATCTAATACATTTGGTCACCAGGAGGGCATGATAGGAACCAAACATGACCAAGAAAGTCAGACAGGATAGTCTGATGTACTCAATGACTGTTGTATCAGTCATGAAGAAGAAAAGCACTGATAAGTTGCCTGCTGCCCATCCCCTGAAGAAGAAATCCAGGGCAAAAGACAGAATGAGAAAGCAGGCCTATGCTGTGAGGGTGTTAAATTATTGACCCACATGAACAGATTCCAAAAAGACCTAGTTAATCAAGTTATGGATACTTGGGATCAAACTATAACTTGGATTTGATGAGGTGTGAGCAAGATTGTAAGAAACTGTCTATAGTGGATGTCAAATTTGAGAAGCCTAAGACTTCCTTCAATAGGTTTTAGAAGGGATCCAAATCCTCTAGCTTCAGAAATCCCAGTGACAGCCCTTTGACTCCTCCTATATGGGTGGCTATGACAGAGAAGGTTTCTGTAATGGGCAACAACCATGTGGTTGAAGGGATCTAGGGTTCTACAATAGCAGGGGAACAGAGAACCTTTCTCAGGGATGCCAAATAAATTTACCTGAGAGCTTGCCCCATTGTCCATCTATGGTGGTAGGTAGAAGGGCAATTGTCTCACTCCCTGGATGCATGGATGGGCATCACACAGGACAGCTGGGTGTGAGCTGTCTTGTCCAGAGGCTATACAATACCATTTTCCCAAAGGTCACCTTCTCAGATGCTACCACTACCAATTGTCCCACCCCAGCAAATGCAAAAGGCTTTATATGAGGTATCTGCCCTCCTGCAAAAAATAGCCATCCAGGAGGTCCCACCAGACCAGAGGTGGTCAGGAATCTACTTGAAATTCTGTTTAGTTCCAAACAGAAACAAGAACCTCAGGCCAATTCTGAATCTCAGTGGTGTAAATCTGTTTGTAAAAATTAACCAGTTCAGAATGGTCAAATTATCAGTGATTTTGTCTTGCCTCAGTATGAACAGCTGTGTGTGCTGCTTATATCTCTGTGATGCTTACTTCCACATAAAGATTGCAAGGAAGTCCAGGATTCATCTGCACTTTTGGATAGCAGCCACTTATTAGCAGTTTAGAGCCATGCCCTTTCATCTCACCATAGTCCCCCCGGTGTTCACCAAGTGCATCACAGTAGTCACAGCCCATCTCTGACTAAAAGGGATCTGAATATTCCCATATCTATAGGATTAGCTACTAGCTGCAACAACCAGAGACACATATTACTTATTATAGCTTTGTCTATCCTTAGCTATCTCCAGCTTTTAAATCGGTGCCTAATGTCCCCATCTCCACAAATGGGAAAGCCTCCTAATATCTTTCCAGCTCAAAAAACTGCAAAGTTATTCTGCATTTCTACCACAGCTACACACACTGCAATTCTACTAGTCAGCCATACTTCCTGATTTCTACAATACGTTGTCCAAAAATCCTGTTGCAGCAGTTTTATTTTGTTCTTAGAAACTTAATGAATTTACTTTCAATCATACACTTTTCTAATGAACAGTTTTAATTACATTATTTATTTTCACATGCTTTGAGGAGCACAGTTGATGACATGATTACAGATATGTTAGGGAAGGAAAATGGTTTGAAAATGGTGCTTTTTTTGTGATTACACAACTAAATGGAGAGAGAAAACTTGTTTTTTTTTTTTTAAAGATAATGTTTCATAGAAGTGTAAAAGAAGCCTCATCAGGAACTTTATGAATTTTTTTGATATTTTTACTATTTTGTATTTACTTTGTTTTTGTTTACATGACTACTCTAACATATGGCAAATAGAAATTACAAAACCCTTTGCAAAATGCAGTGCTTCATATGGTAAATGATGTAAATTTGCACCGTATGTACAAAATCACATATTATGCATGATTACTGGAAAACATTAACTCCTTGGTTTTCCATATTATTGAAGAATGAAAGTGACTTTAACAAATGAAAGTGACTTTAACAATGGTGGTACTGAAATACTTCTGTTGCAGTAATAATCATGGTGAAAACTCTGATGAAGCTTGATATATTTTGTCATACTGTACACCTTCACTGCTTCTTTTTTAATCCTGACAGCAGCTTCTCAGTTTAGTTATGAGTAGAAAAGCTGTAGGCCACCTGATTGAGGGTTGAACAGACATTTAGAAAATTAAAGGAGGGCTCCTCTTTTTTTTGTTTTGTTTTTTTTTATATACTGCATTTCAGTTTGTTCTCGGCTAAAGAGTCATGGTTGAAAAAGGCCCATAAATGGTCAGTTTGTGCACAAGGTTAACAACAATTATATAACTGACAAATCCTATAGGTGGGATGTTAAATGTGCATACACAGCTCTTTAGCTTCTAAAGTTGAAAATAATACAGCTCCATAAAATTGCAGCACAAAAACACTGCTGCCATAAGTTGACTAAAATAATAAAATGAAAAGTAAGGGGGTAAGACCACTGTGCCTCAATACACCCACTTATCTATAAAAACTAACACTTTGACCTTTGGGGTAAAGAGAACACTTAACTTCTGGCAGAGTTGTGTAATTTGAAAAAAAGTACAGCCGCAATGTTCATCTATAATGGAATCAACTAAACGTATATGATTCTTTGGGTGTCAGTGTTATGGAATTCACTCCAACTCTAGTCTCTTACTTATGTATGATTACACACCAGAACTGACAAAGCATTATACTCATTGGAGAGCACAGAACAAATTGAATATATAAGTTGGTTCTCAGGGTTTAACCACTAAGATGCTTATTTGGCACAACTCCTGGTCTGGATTTTCTATTCCACATCTTTTAAGCTAATTAAAAATTAAAGTTGTCTACAGCACCACATTCCTTGACTGTTACAAGTAGCAAATGAAGGACCTGCTTCAAAGTACCAAAGCAATCCTGATTGATAACCAACCTACCGACTACAGACTCCAACTCCCCCATATGACCACAACAGATTAAGTATAAATGCAGGCAGTTTTAAAGTTTTTTTTTTTTTTCCAGAAAGTGATTTTTACAGAGGGGCACATCCCCTGCACAGTCTGATGGGAGTTCTAGCTCTGTACCTCCAGTGTGCACATATATCAGTCCAAGACTGCACCAACTCAAAAAAATGGGAGATAAATGTATCCTTTTTTAACTGAGTTAGTATTACCTCAGATGCAGTATGTTTAGAGATCTGGGGTAAGAAAGAACCTCCAAATTTGGGGGTACAAAGTATTTCCCTCTGCAAAAAAGCATGTCATGTAATATATGTATTATACATTATGGAATGATCTACCAGTTATTATCTAGGTTACCCTTTATCAAATAGTTTATAGTCAAAGTCATAGACATCTTTATATGCTAAATTTGTCTTTTAAATATTATAAATTAAAACAATAATATCAACATGTATAGTATATATGACTAGAATTCATAGAATTCACTACAACATAAGTCAGAAAAGGGAAAATGTGTACTGCTATGAAGAAGAAACAAGATTTGCTCCATAACTGTAGGAGACTGAAAATAATTACAGCCTTTCTCTGTTACAGTTGCATATAACAAATCTGATACTCAGGTAAATGCACAATGACAACATTTTGTATTATTAGCCAGTAGCAAAAGTACAACAGCAGTGATTTCAAATGTTCTTCATAATCTTCCTGCTCTGCTTCTTAATTATGAGCATTACAGAGTTAATTTCAAGATGAAAACAGTTTTAATATTTTTGTCTGCTTTCTTTTCCTTTACTAGAAGCAGAGGTTTCTTGCTGGTTTCATACTTCTGCTAAATCAACAGAACAATTTACAAGAAGTTTTGAATATTATTGCTAGTAACAGCAATACTTTCAGACAGTACAGACATTGCACTGGGACGAATATTTACTTTAGTCTCTAAGACAGTTACATCGTTACATCTTTAAAATGATAATATAGAAGTATACACATCACATTTAGAACATATGCATAGGTAAACTTCATCTATCCATTATGCTTCAAATACATATTCTTGTAAAAGCTTGTTAGACTTTTAAGTCTGCCTGTTTTGGATGGCAAATTCAAAAATACAAGCATGCCCCTTCCAGCTGTAGAAGTATTCAACTTCTTTTTAAATGTTACCAAAGAAGAAGCCATTGGTTTGGCACAAAGTTAGATCAAAAACAAAGGTTCTAGGAAGAGGAGAGCATCAAGGTAATGTTATAGGCATTCTTAAGCTACAGCTAGGTTGATGACCACTACAGGAGCCATACTAGTGTTAACAACACCCTTAATCTTCCCCATGATAAAACAGCAGGCCACTGGAGACCTTATCTTACTCTCCACACCAAAGTTGACCCAGACTCAGTCCTGAACCTAGACAAGTAGTGGTGCAGATGGACAGCCAGGCAGGTCATTAACAGACATTTTGCGAGGCATACCTTAGAGCAAGATTAATATTCATCTATTTATCTATTTATCTATCTATCTTTCTATCTACTCACGAAACAAGAGAACTGAAAACTAGTAAGCAATAAAAAGCGGATCGCAACCAGAACTTCTCGAAACTATTTATTAATCAAAGACAATAAAACAAATATAACTTCACTTAGCGCTTTCACCCGTTCACATCACGGGTTTCATCAGAGTGAAGAATTTGTTACAGCAGCTACTTTAAATAGATGAAACTATCCAACCACATCAATTGATTAATTAACTCAATAATAGTTAAACAGCAATCTTAACAATGTTGAATAGTAATTTTTTAAAAAATGATTTCCATAAAAAACATAGTTTATATGTAAACATATCCATTATGTAGCAATAGACTCCCAGAATGTGACACATGAAAAACCATAAAAACCATACCATATATAGGAATATAGCGTATAGTCTCCTTTAAAACAAGCCCTTTGTGTTGTGTATATATGCGTGAAGTAAATAATTAAATAAATAAATAAATAAATATATAATTCAATAAGTAATATATGTTTTAATATAAATATTAATAAATATCTACTCCTAGAATTGATGTTAATAAAATATATAAATTAATATTTTAAACCTAAAAAACTGTGTGTAATGGTTGTATGTGTATATGTAAAAAAATGTTAGACTAAATGCTATAAGATTTTAATTTTAAATAAGAAGCAATAGATGTGTGTTCGTTGATACCTGGCGGGTTACATGCATTTAACCTCAACTGCCAAAGACACTCCTTCAATTCTAACAAACTATTAACATCTCCTTCTTTAATACAATTTTGAGGTATTCTATCAATAACAAAGAATAGAAATTTCTTAAAATCTCTGCAAGTTATACTATGCATATAAAGAGAATTAGTGTTTTTTTTGTTTTTGATGTCCCTGTTGTGTTCAGTAATTCTTTCCCTAAGCCTCCTAATTGTTTTACCTATATAGTGTGCCTGACAAGTCAAACAGGTGGCTAAATATACTACTAGTTTCGTATTACAATTTACATGCCCGGGACATCTAATAGTCCGATTAAAACCTTTTATAGTTGCATAAGGCCCGTCATTTATGTATCTGCAACATCTGCAAAAACCACATTTTCTCATTTGAGAATTTCTATGTACAGTTTCATTTTCAAAATAATCCTTTAGATTTTTACCTCTACTAAAAACAATTGTAGCGTCATTACCTATACAATTCACAATCTCTGTTTGATTGTTAAACAAATTCCTCCATGTCTCTTTTATACTTTCTGACATTATTTTAATGTTACTAGTGTAAGGTAACACTAATGCGCATGAATCTTTTAGACCATTTTTATTATTATTTTCCAGTTTGTTCTTACACATGCCATATTTTAATATAGGCTTGAAATTAATATATCTTTTTTCTTTAACTTCCCTTTTGATTTGGTCAAGTAATTTGTTGGGATAACCCCTGTCCACAAACATGTTTGATAGGGTGTCTAACTGTTGAAAAAACTCACCATCCTCACTAATAATCCTAGAAAGCCACACCATTTGTCCCTTAACCAAACTGTACTTTTGGAAATAAGGGTGACAGCTTTTAAAATGAAGATAGGAGTTAGAAAATGTCTTTTTACGGTAAATATTCGATTCTATATTTCCTTTTGTTTTCCTAAGTTTTATATCCAAGTATTCACATCCTTCTTTACTAATATTGTATGTGAACTTTAAAAATGTAGTAGTACTCTCTAAGTATGTAACAAATTCTTTCATCTCCTCCAATGTACCTTTCCAAAACAACAAAATGTCGTCCAAAAATCTTAGGTACATATCTACTTTTGACCAAAACCTACTGGTGAAAACTTTTTCTTTCTCCCACATGGCCAAAACTAAGTTGGCGTAGACAGGTGCACACCTTGCACCCATTGCTACACCTGAACTTTGTTTATAATGTTCATTTGCAAACTGAAAAAAATTATTTTCGAGAACCATTTCCATAAGTTCTACTAGTAGTTTTCGTTTTGTTTTACTAAAATTACCAAAATAGTCTAAACTGGCCTCAAACAGTCGCAATCCTTCCTCAAGAGGTATTACAGAAAATAAGTTGACAACGTCTATTGTAACAATAAAAGTATTTTCTAAATCCGTCTTATCATATTCTTTTAAATTCTCTAAGCAATTCCAAGAATCCTTTAATATGTGTTTAATATTCTTTACTACGTCACAACAATTAATATCAATGTAGCGTGCTATTGCTTCAGTTTTAGATTGCTTAGCTGACACTATAGGTCTGAACGGTGGATTTGAAATGCTTTTGTGTATTTTAGGTATCCCAAATAAGGATGGGGTAATCGGAAATTCCACTAATAAATAATCGTATTCATCTTTCGTAATACTACCTTCAATAAGCAAGCCATATAATAGCCAGTCAATCTTTGTGTAAGCTTTTAACATGTCATATCTTGAAACTGATGAGTAAGTTGTGTCATCACTTAACATGTAAGCCATTTTGTGCTGGTAGTCCAAGTTATTCATAATCACTACCCCACCCCCTTTATCAGGTTTCATAATTCTTAAATCATTGGACATACTTAATTCTCTCAGACAGTTTCTTTCTGCTACTGTTAAGTTGTCCTCTGTTAGATGTGTTTCCTTCCATGCTTTTCTTATTTGTATTTCACATAGCATTTCAAAAAGGTGAATAACAGGATTACTAGGTGGTATAAAGGTACTTGACCTTTTTAGTGTAAATTTCCTAGTTTCTGTTGTCATATCAGTGTCAGTCCTGCTTTTAAAAAACATTTTTAAATTTAAAAGTCTAACATAAATTTTTAAATTTAACAAAATTTTTCCAATGTCTACCTTAAAATTAGGAATAAATTTAAAACCTTTTTTAAAAAGTGATACATCATTTCCACTTAATGGTCTTTCTGTGTAATTATATACCGAAAATCCACCATCTAAAATAATGTCACATTTTAAATCATAAATATTCTGTGTTAAGAAGGCTTCTTCACTATTATTCAATTCATTAAAAAGAAAAATGTCAGTTTCACACATGTTTGTTAATATTTGAGAATTTTCATTCAGTGAGCTTTGTGTTCTATCCTTGAATTTTACAACTTCATCATCATTTATTTTGTCAACACAACTTTCAGCTTCATTTTCCTTATTATCAGTTTCTAAGACCAATTTTTTGTTGTTATTATTGCTTAGTATTCCTGCCTGAATCTCATCCTGTAATTTTGCTGTGCATATCCACCTTGTCCCCGGTAACGCTCCTTCAAGCGTTCCGATCTGCGAAGGGCAGGCTCTTCTAAAAAATGCTCATCTTCTAAATTCACCTGCTCTTCCTGAATTCCAGTGTTCCTTCCAAATTCTGTTCTAAGCATCATATGATTATTATTGTGTGTCACATTCATGTTGTCATTATGACTACCTACACCATTATAAGTATTATTCCCTGTTCTCCTAAAAAGGAGTTTGTAATCCTTAAAATGACAGTATGCTTTACTGCATGAATAGTCGTTGGTGTCTCTCTGCAATTTTTCATTTTTGTTTTCCAAACCTTTACTAACATATCTGTTAGTTTCCACTAAAATGTTGTCAAATTTACCCTTATTATATTCAAATAATAAGTCGTTTCTTATACTATTGTCTAATCTAGTTAGTTCAACATTTTACTTAGCTAGTTTAACATTGTTGTTTCTAATAATAAGTTTCATCAATTGTTTACCCATATTATCAAATATATCTATAAG
Organism: Protopterus annectens; assembly: GCF_019279795.1. NCBI lineage: Eukaryota > Metazoa > Chordata > Ceratodontiformes > Protopteridae > Protopterus > Protopterus annectens. The sequence goes on along the minus strand of NC_056743.1, from coordinate 770,536,977 downwards.
TACATTGAAAAATTCATTGTCTTTTTCAAAACCAAACGGTACCTTAAAAACTCTGAGTCCTTTAGGTACCTGGTTGAGTTCCAAAGATCTTTCTAAATAAACGTTGTCCATTTGTAGAGCTTTATATTTCCGTAAAATTTTGCCAAGGTCCTCTAGTCGCTTTTGTAACGATTCCGTATCATGACCAATGTGTGTTTGTCCAAAACGAGGAATGGAAAGTACCTCATCCAATTGTGGAATGTTGAAATCAAAATGTCGAACGCCAACACCCCCGTCCCTAGCGTTCCTCTCCGGATTCGGCTTCGGAACCTTGTGCCCTCCATCTACTTCCGTGGTACGCACTGTCCTACCGCCCATCGAATCCGTCGGACAATGGCTGGCTACAGGGTTACTGCGTGAAGTTCCTGGCGTTGAATGCAACGTAAGGTTCTGCTCATCAATATCAGACAAGGAAATGTTAATGTTTTCGACAACCACATTGTCCCTCTTTTGTAAATTACCATTTACAGCACCACTGACTTTCTCTCTACAAGCTCCATTAGTGTTGTTTTGCTCTTTTATAACCTCCAAAAGGTGTTGGGTAATTAACAATTGTTGTTGAAGTAGCTGCTCCATAACAAATCGACAAAAAAATACAAAAATATATATAAATCGCCGTAGTTGTATAAGAATAATATGTATAATATAATTTTTAAGGTTTAAAATATTAATATATATATTTTATTAACATCAATTCTAGGAGTAGATATTTATTAATATTTATATTAAAACATATATTACTTATTGAATTATATATTTATTTATTTATTTATTTATTTACTTCACGCATATATACACAACACAAAGGGCTTGTTTTAAAGGAGACTATACGCTATATTCCTATATATGGTATGGTTTTTATGGTTTTTCATGTGTCACATTCTGGGAGTGTATTGCTACATAATGGATATGTTTACATATAAACTATGTTTTTTATGGAAATCATTTTTTAAAAAATTACTATTCAACATTGTTAAGATTGCTGTTTAACTATTATTGAGTTAATTAATCAATTGATGTGGTTGGATAGTTTCATCTAGTTAAAGTAGCTGCTGTAACAAATTCTTCACTCTGATGAAACCCGTGATGTGAACGGGTGAAAGCGCTAAGTGAAGTTATATTTGTTTTATTGTCTTTGATTAATAAATAGTTTCGAGAAGTTCTGGTTGCGATCCGCTTTTTATTGCTTACTATCTTTCTATCTATCCATCTATCTATATTTTGTTTACCAGTTAGTTCTACTAGGCTAGTAGCCTCTTTTCAGTGGAGACTCAAGATAGTATTTATACTACTTGAAGAAATTTGGCCAGGACATCAGGGAACATCTCCTACACTTGCTGCAGGAAGAGTGCTTGAGCTGACAAGAAGGAGAGAGAAGCTTTGCTACTGGAGCTGTAGGGTAGCTTTGCAGGATCTGATAAATATTTTGGTGAAATAAAGCAGAAATGTCTACAGAACAAGAAATTCCAATTATAAAAATGTAGTGTGATAAATTACAAAATAAGGAGTTTGTTTCTTTATTGAATGAGCTTGAACTCGATTATGAAAATGCTCTGAAATGATCACACGCAGTGAAAAATGTATTGATGTACAATGGGGAGGAATCTATAAAAGCAGCTTAGGGAAATAAGTCAGATTCCTTAGAGTGCACCACAGGAACTCAACTCAAGAAAGTGAACAGGGTGGAAGTTAAAGCAGATGGACTTATGCAGCAGTAGCAGGCTTGGTTGAAAAAAGGCTGGAGAGGAATGAAGCTGACAGAAAACATCCTGTGATCCAAACTATAGCAAACACATTAAGTGTGATTAGATACACTGTCTGGGACAAACTTATTAAACCTTCAGGCTTTTCCAAAGCTGATATACAATCTGTTATTCAGCTATGAATTGATACTTTCTGCATTATTACTTTTGAATCTGTTGAATATTTTTTAAAGGGCAATTATTTAGACAACAGACAAGTGTGGTAATGGGTGCTACCTGCACCATGATTTTTTGCCAAATTAGTTATGGCTCAATAGGAACATAAATGTGTCTTTTCAAATCCCCTTTAAGGACTCTTGGTCATTGTATGGCCATTATTTGCATGATTTGTAATTTTTTGGATTAACTGTTTGGAGACGTTAAATGGCTTTCTTAACTATTTGAATGGTACTAGAAACTTTTTTGGATATTAATATGGAGTTTTCCTTTGAACAAATTAATTATATGGATTTAGCAATCAAGAAAAATAGAGAAGGTGACTGTTTTTAAACAAACATATATAGGAAGGCACCCAATGTTTCAGAAAAAAACACTGGTCAAGGGCCAAATGGTGATATTGGCAAGTAAGATTTCACAGGAGGAGATTTTACAAGAGAGTTGTAAACCTAAAAAGATGTTTCAGGTATGTGGTTATCATTCCAATTTCATTAATGTTATTTTTGATCACAATAAATTGAAACATGAACAGGAGATGTTTTATCCTTTAATAGGGAAGGGGAACCTTAATTTTCATAAGGTTGTTCAATCAGTGGCTATAGTTAGATACAATAACACCTTAATACTCACATATAACCTTGATTTTCCTGCCATTAAATAATAAAATTGGAATATATTTTCAGTTAATGGAGAACAGTTCCAGGTTTTGGGCTGTTCCTCCAACTTTCTGTACAAAAAGATATTTGTTTGAAAACCTTGATAGAAAAAGTGGGGATGATCCATTTATGTTTTTGTATGAGGAAATGTGGGCTTTGTAAGCAGTATTGCCACATACTTGAAGGGTCTTCATTTTTATTCATGGTTACAGTGAGATAAAATGAGCCAAATATACCACTGTTTAAGTGCCAGTGTGGTGTATGTGGCACAATGCCAAGATTGTCCCAGTTTTTTATTTTGGGAAAACTGAGAATTCATCAACATATGTATGACATCACCAGGACGGACAAGCATAATGCAGTTGATAAACACATCAGGGTTATGAGTGAACACAGGTTTTTAAGTTTTACATTGTTCACAACCTTGTTCTTGATGGTAGGGAAGACCCTTGGAAGAACTTATTGGAATTAAAGGAACCAAGGTGGCAGCTAAAAACTAATTCTACAAATGATCAAAAACACACAAAGCATCCTTGTAGAAGTGAAAGTGCTTACTTTTTATTTTAATAAACAGTTTAGTTTTTACTCCATCCTCCGTATTTGCTACCTCTTTTTGATTTTTGTATTTAATTCTACAATTGTCTTGAGATTACAAGGGTACCAAACTACCACAAAAGTTTATATCCTATCATAGTGAATGGCAAAGAGACCATTGCTGAAAGAGACACAGCCTCTGATCTAACCATTGTGAAGCCTGCAATGGTTACAGAGGAGCACTACTTGCCTGGGTAGTCTACTCCATTCAGAGCTTTAGTAGAGACCCCATTCCAAATACCTTTGGCTAGGGTTCACCTTGACTGGGAGGGTGGAAAAGGAACTATAAACACAAAAATTGTCCAGCAGCAAAGGAGGTTAGAAGGATATTCAATCCTTTATTGTGGCAACTCCAAAAATGTAAGCAAACCGGTTTCGGCAATAGTAATGCCTTCTTCAGTGCTATGACACACAAAAATAATTGTTCATTTAAATAATAAAACATAAGGTAAGATTCATCTTCCTATTGGTTCATACCAAATATAACCAAGCTCATTAATGCCAGGCTTAAGCAAGCTTTAAACTTTTTTATTCAAAATGGTATGCCATCTTGCTTTACACATCTTGTTGCCCTGGACTTTATCTATTATAGTGAAATTAAATCAAGCAGTGGTATGGGTCATTGTATGTTTAAATAATGAATTGGACATTCTTTTGTTTCTAATGTCACCGAGGTGTTCAGTTATATGAAACCTCAGTGGCCAAGATGTTTGTCCCACATAAAAAGCAGAACAAAAACAGGTTGCTAAATATATGACCCAGTCACTGCTACATTTTCCAAAAGACTGGATCTGATACATCTTAAAGGTATTACTGATGGTGAATTCTTTAGTCTTCAAAACATATGCACATGCAGAACAGTGACCACAAGAACTACTACCCACCAGTTTGTCACCAAATAATGTGACCTTCTGTGTACTGGGAGGGGACATATGTTTGTAATGGGTAAAATGAGAATTAAGTGTGGGACCTCTGTGATATGAAAATAAACATTGGGATGATAATAGTTCTGATAATTTTGCGTTGGCCATCAATATGTCCCAATGGTTGTCAATAATCTGTCTAAAAGTGTTGATGTTACATCCAAAAGAGGTGACCAGGAGTAAGGTATTCCCAGATAGGATCAACCCTCTCATGCAACATTTCTCAAGGGTCACTTGAAAAACTATCTTGAGCTCTTGGGGGGGGGGGGTGTGAAGGCTGCCACCCCAGCTAGACAGAATTTTGTAAATAATTCTATGTCATTTGTGAATAGTAATAGAATTTATATGCCTGCCTTAGAAATGTAAGAAAACGATACGTTCTGTACTGAGCTTTGAGATTGTAACCACAGTGCACCCTACTGGAAAAGAGCAAAATGTGCATAAACTACATGCCTATGTAAATGTATGTGTTGATGGTAAAGGCTGTAATATACAGAGTTAACTTGCAAACTCTAAGAAAATAAATGGAACTTGTTTATGACTCTGTTATCTCTGTTTCATCTCAATGCAGACACAATGTCTAGAATTGTAGGCTTTCCTATTGTCTGGAAACAGAGATAATTATGTTTCCTTGGTAAATGTTTTACGACTTCTAGTTTCAGGCAAGCTTCTAAGAGAGAAGTGTCAGCTTCTGAGATGTACTTATTTTTAACAGAGACATGTTAAATTTTAAGTTCCTGCTAATCTGGGAACTAAGGCAGAGGTGACAAGAATGATGTAATCTGAGATTATTCAGCAGAAATGTTTGTTAGTAACTTAAGAACTATCTCAGAGAGAAAGTTTGTGCATTTTGTATTTTGTTCTGGACCTGTAAACATCTCTTCAGCACTTCTCATCTATATCTGCCTAGCTCTGTAAGTAAGACATTTAGGGCATAGTATCTCTTGGAGAAAGATAGGAATATAGCAAGAGTAGTCTACATGTTTTCTGTATTTATGTGAGAGTGGTTTGCAATGTTGTTTTAAAATATTTCCTGTGATTCTGAACTCTATTGTCGCTGTGTTGAGTTAATGAGTATTGTCTTGTGCTTTTATTATTTATTATGAAATATATTTAAACCATTTAATTGTGCCTGTTTTTATTTAGATATATTTAAGCTCTCAGAGTACTTCAGTATGTATTTGGTGATACTGTATAGACCACTCCTAAATAGCCTTAAAAGGTCTGGTCACACTTACTATTTGGATAACAGTAATATTACACAGTAGAATTGGGCACCCTTTGGTAAGGGCCTTTATAGTAGCTGATAAGTAGTGGTTGGTGGCAATGATAACTACCTTAGACTGGGTAGAAGGGGCATAGCTAGTAAACCTGTGCCAGCCTTCCCCCAGGAGTGACTGTATGTCTGTATATAAATCAAATCTCAAAGTGTGTGTGTATGTGTGTGTGTGTCAGCTACTTGGGCAGGGACATGAAGCACTGGTTGGACAGAGAGGGTGCTGGAGAGCTTGGCTTGACCACTCAGCTGAGATCTGAACCCTATAGCTGTGCCAGTGGGAAGTCTTATTGGGGATCTGGAGAGAGAGGGAGAAACCAACCCCAGACTGACTGTGATCTCTGTGTGCTCTTAAGGGAAATTGTACTTTACTGTGTGTGTACTTGTCATCCTCCCAATGTGCACATCCCTCATTGGTGTTAGTGGTGAGGCGCCATGATTACTGGGCCAATGCAGGGGTGTCACACTGTGGATGAACACTTTCATCCATTGCTGTTCTGGAGAGTCACATAGTTTTGCATGAGCTAGTTCTGCAAGTGTTGACTTTGCATACTTGTCTGAAATGTATATTTTTTGATAGTGCATGTTGCAAAAATGGAGCAATTGTTTTCCACTGAGCTGCAGTTATCTCTGAGTTAATTTCAGTAAGGATGGTATACAATGGGCAGAGTCACGTGGATGGGGTATAGCTGAAATTTGCTCCTCCCTTCACAATAAGCAATGTTTAGAAATTGTGAATATTACTCTGAACATTTTTTTGATATAGCATTCAGTGCCATTACACTTGATAACTTGACCTGTACCCATTTTTGTTAGAGCCAGTTTGCAAGACACCACATAGTAATTGGAGCTTTTGCAAGATGCATTCTTGTCACCTATAATTACTGGTATTAGATATTTGAAGGAACTTTGCATGCCTAAACAACACATTAATGTGGTTCACTAGCCTTGTAGTTTTGTTTATGTGCTAAAACGGCTCTATATTAGTTCACTGAAACTTATTTCCAACGAACACCACTTTGTCAACCAGTATTCACCGAAAATCAGTTCCGTGATTCACTGAATTTTCCAAGGGCAATGAAGTAGTTGGCCAACTAAATAACTTTGGCCTTTTACCCACTGTAGTGTGATCTCAGAGTTGGTATATATAGTTGAGGGGTGGGGGGTGCAGGCCCCCACTTGGGTGGTTTGGCTTTGGTTAGTTTTGGGTTCCATTGTGCTGCAGGGCAATTCTTTTATTGCTCTTGAAAAATTCAGCGAATCACAGAAGTGATTTTTGCTGAATACGAGTAGACAAAGAGGTGTTCGCTGGAAATACGTTTTGACAAATTAATATAGACCCTGCTAAAACAGCCTTCAGAGTTAATTATATGCAGCACTTGCTGAAAGGATGGGAGATGATACTAAAAATCATGTTCTCAGATTTCACATCTAGGTCTTCAACAGAGTTAGAAGCATCATGATTTTGAACAGCTTTTGCTCACTTATGAAGACATCTGTAGGATATCTTGGCAGAATGTTACACATAGTAAAGGAAATCATTATTTTCTATGTTTAAAATTATAGAGGTGGTAATAAATAATCTGGTGTTCAAATAGGCCAGATATAAGACATTTTTGTAGCAAGTTAAAAAATGAATATAAAACACTAATTTGGACTTAACTATTACATCCTTGTCAGCTTTTTGGATCTATGGAAATGGCAGCTTAAAACTGCACTTTCTAAAAAAAATAGATGAAAACTGAATTTTTTAGATTAATGGCTACTGAAATACTTACAATCAGTAAAACTAATCTTGCAGATTTACAGTTTCTAAAGGATAATACTTACAATGAGTACAAATACCATGCATGATGGACAGTTTTAAAGAAAATGGTAAAATCCAGAATGCATTTATTGAGCAAAACATCTGATTAGCTCTCAAGATGGATACAAACGTATTTTTCTATGTAAGCACATTTCTTAAAGAAGTACTATTTTTTAAAGAAATAATAAATCATGTTTCTTTATGGATTATATGTAAAAGCATTTACCTGGGGAGACTTTTTAAGGAATGTCAGCATGTACTGAAGTTTGAATAGTGTTTTATTTCTTATGTGCTGCTGCCACTCAGCTGATGTGTCAAAATGAAAAATACCGCTAATATTTGCACCAGTGACCCAAGTTTGATTAGTAGCCTGGACAATGGGAGAAGCTGGCATGAGGGAGATGGGAGAGAAGAGGAGATTGTCAGCTCCTCCATCTTGGAGAAGAGAAGGGAAGACAGTCACACCCGCATTTTGCAATGTGCCTCTGTGCAGGGATTTGTACATAAATGTGCAATCTGTGAGGCAAGCTATAGCACAAGTTACCATTGGCTAGGGAGTGAGGGAGTCAGGCACATAAACAAAAATTTCTCCTCCACCATAGCAGATGTTGTTAATAGCACCAATTTTGGTATTCAGTTCTCACCTTACAGGGAAACAAATAGGCTGGAAGGCTGTTCACCCTCAGAAGAACAAATGAGTCAATGGGGTAACCGAAGAGATGTTTGATGGTCAGTGTGGGGATGGGGGACACCCAGTAAACTTCAAACTAACTGTGTGGTTAGCACAGAGTTCAATGACCTCAGTACAGAGAAAAAATAAATTATTTTCTTTCTGGCTCTCACATGAACTGTAAAATGAATAAAATGCAAAAGAGTTTTCAGCTGTCATTTTTATTTAAATTCCTGGTTAGAAGTTTAATAATATGAAGGGAAATATTACCATTTACTAAACCTCATTTTATTGTGACTGAAAGTCCCTTGCATGCTTTGTCATCTTTCTGCATTGTTGCCCACTTATGTGGTCAGATCCTGTTATGTCATAGCTGATTATTTTAATGTCATTAGTGCTAACTACAAGGTATGGTGACTTGCAGTAAACAGAAGAATGTTTGCAAACTAACCTTTCTCTTTAATGCTCAGTGTGTTAATTCTCCAAACTCAATGACTATTATTGGCTTTCAAAGAGTCAAGGTCATACTCTTCACTCACCCTACACAATTATCCAATTCCCTTTTAAACTGTCCGACTTTCTTATGTGTAATGGGAAAGCATTCCACCATAAAGCTGTCCTACAATGAAATGACCTCCTAAATTGGGTAGTATTAAATATGGGGACCAAAACAAACATATGTTTGTGTACGTTTTTTCCTTGTCACAAGAGAATTATTTTTTTTTTATTTTAACAACCAAAGGTGCAGCTAACTTGTTATTCATATACTTATAGAGTAAAATATGATTTCCCTTCACTAACCTATAATCAATTGTAAAAAGGGGCAAGATCTTCAAACTTTCATTATGTCTCATTTTGTTTACCTTTGTTATTTGCTGTGTGAAAAACTTCTACATTCTTTCTAACCTTGTCAGTTGCTGCTTGTTATATCCAGAAACAGACTGGTAGTACTCAGTGTTTGGTCTGACTACAGACTTACATAAAGGAAGTAACACACTTTCAAGTCTGCTCACAACTGTACACAATACATCTTTGATTACACAATAACATTTCCTAATAATATCCAGCAAGTTTAAATCAGATAACAAATGCTTATCAGTCTTGATTCCAATGTTACTTCCTCAAGAACTGTGTTGTTTAATACATATGGATAACAATTATTTGCCTTACAGTTTTATTATTAAACTCCATACCCTTTGTTTTTGACCAGACATCTAAGGAATCCAGAGATCTATGCATATTATTATGGTCAGTAAGATTGCTAACTGTAGATTGAACTTTAACATCATCTGCAAACTTGCTGACCCATGAGTTACTCATAGAAGAAAAATCTGTCATAATGATACTAATTAAAACAGGACCTAGTACAGATGCCTGCAGTACATCAACATTAATGCTTCTAGAGTCGAGCAATAGCCTTCTTACTTTTGCTCTCCCTTCTCTGTTCCATAGCCGATTATTAAAATCTAAAAACACAACTATCAATTTTTATGTTATACGTTATTCTCATTATCTCGACGTTGGGTACTGTGTCAAAGGTGTTAACTAAGTCCGTATAGACCACATCCATACCTATAACTTCATCTAAGGCCTCCAAGACTGAGTGATAGAGGTTGACTAGATTGGTTAAGCATTGAGCATCCTTCTATGAACTCTTGCTGTTGAATATCCAAGCTAGCCACTAAGGTTTCAGTAATAATTCCACACAGTACAAATTCAAAAGTTTTCCAAATATGCAAGTTAAACTTATGGGTCAAACATTATCAACTAAAGTAGTCAGCTCCCATAAAAACATGTAGCTTTTTTCCAGATATCTGCAACAAAACTTATTCTTAAAGATTCTTAGATTAAATATTTAAGGTAAGGAACAATATATTCCTTTATATTTGCTAAAAAGAATCTGTTCATCTTATCTGGATCGGCCGACATATGGCATTTTATAGTCTTAATGTATATTTTTTGATAGTGCATGTTGCAAAAATGGAGCAATTGTTTTCCACTGAGCTGCAGTTATCTCTGAGTTAATTTCAGTAAGGATGGTATACAATGGGCAGAGTCACGTGGATGGGGTTATAACTTGTCATGACAGAACATCTATAAATCCTGTAAACCTGAAGCTTTTGCCAATTGTGTAAATGTATCAGCAAGTAAATTTGCCAAAAGGGCTGTCTCTATTATAGGAACACAATTTTCTACTATAATAATGGCTGATGTTCTGTCATTTCTGAAGATCCTCGCATGTTTGTGTAATGCATTTTTTTTGTTATTTACTTTACCCTGGGTTTTGTGACTTTCACTAAAGATAAATAGTTGTACTATTTGTAACTGTCTTGTATCTATACTCTTGAGTATATGTGATCTTGAACTTAGCTTATTTAGAGATTACTAATGTGAAGTCAGAGCTTTTATGTGTACTTTTTACATTACAGTGCATTCCAATTATTTGTATTTGCAATACTGGCTATTTTTGACACTATGCTTATTTTTATATGTGTTTCAAAAAGGATTCAATGTTCTATTAGAAAACCAGTATAAAACAAAGAAAAGGTGCTTTACATCATGGCTAGCACCTGTATAGACCCCCCACTGTCCACATACAAATATATCCCCCTGCAAAGCACATGCCTCCCTTATCCAAACAGAGTGATCAGTTGGAACAGGAATTTCCTCACTCTGTTGCAAGCCACTTACTATATACCATAAAACTCCACCACATCTACATACATGCAGCAGCATAACTGATCATATGGTACTAACCAGATATGTACTAATTTGCCCTTGTATAGTATTCTTAGTCTAAATTACACCTAATTTCTCCAGATATAAAACATAAAATAAAGTTTTCTCTTGATTTACCATTTTCTTCATAAGAATGTGCTACAGATAATGAATCATAGGTTATTTTGCTATGTTAAGGTAGGATGAGCTTTCAGGAATTTTATGGAATAATTATTTCTGGAATTTATTGGTAAATTAGAGTCACATTTGGGGAGTTAAGTAAGAAAAATGTATCAGACTGCAAAAGTTAAAGCCTAAGGACGTCTGGTTAAGTACGCAATACCAAAAGGTTTTTATTCTGAGCTATTATCAGTTATGCAACAACAACATCTTAATTCAAACCTTCTATTCTGAAGAAATATCTTCCCTACAACAAATACAACAAACTATCTTTACCTAAAGCCTACAGTACTACCTGCTGACAACCTGAGTGCTAAACACATCAAGCTGAAGTCCTGGCATACCCAGTATCCATTCTTTTCAATATATCCGTGAAAAAATCGTTCATTCCCTCTATATGGAAGCAAACATATATTTTACCATTATATAAATGTCATAAACCCATTGACTTCCCCAGCTATCAAAATACTGCTGTTCTTCCACCACAATCAAACATCCCTCAGAGACCTGCAACCAGGTAGGGGATAGGCAAAATGTTGTTATCAGATGGAAGGGGAAAACTGTGAACCAGGGTTTTGGGAGAGAATGATTAAAGATGAGAAAGTTCTGAAATGGATGAAAGCAAAAGTGAAATCTAATCTGCAGGACAGAGATGACCTGTTCTATATGGGTGCATACAGGCTCTGTAATGAGATGTTGCAGAAATAGGGAGAACAACAAAATGCTCTTGGACTTGTAAGATATGTGTTAGGGCAGATGTCCCAACCAGGAAAAAAAAAACTAATAAGTAGGGCTTGCAAAGAGGACTGAAATTTAAATCTACCATATTTGAGATACTGAAGTCAGAGCAGGGTCAAAAGTTCCTTGCTCCACTGCCCTGAACCTCTCTGCCTCAATCTCTCTCCATCTATCCTGGCGGAGGCCGGCAAGACTGAGCCCATGACTCCCAGGGGATGGAAGAGGAGGAGCGAGAGACGGGGTGGCATCCATCCCCCTCACCTCCCAAGGGTGGGAGTGAGGGGGTCCCATCCACACAGTGGGAGGTGTGGGCACTCTTCCACTACCCTGAGGGGATGACAGTGGAGGGGGAACCTGGCCCAATGGTGCGGTCCACCACGTGCCCCAGAGGTGACTGTCTCCCCTCACGGGAGGGGGGAGAGGGTGCCATCCTGGCAGGGGTCATTACACCCTTCCCTCTGGCTGCATGGGGCTACCCTGGAGGTGTACACTGGTGTCCTCCCTCTCAACAGTGGTCGCAGGTACAGGAGGAGGACGCCCCAGGAAGAAAATTTGTAGAAATCCTATATATGCAATAAAATCTTATTAATGTAAAATCTTTGCAGGGAAATGTCTCTGCAATACTTCCACATCATAATGTGATAAAACACATTTCCTGACAGAAGTAAGGTGTGCCAGAAATGTGAACAGGGGGTAGAAGGGAATTGGGGATATGTTTTCTGGGAATGATATCAAGCTTTTACAAAATAAATGATTTTAAGATGGGATAAAGAATCCTATTCTAAATACACTCTAGCAATGATTCCAGTTTTAACAATAGTAGTGAAAAAAGGTATTACTAGAAATGGAGGAGTAAAGACAGCCTGAACATAAGAGAAGTCAGAATATTAATGGAGGAAATTAAGAAAATCGAAGTGAAACTAATAAAGTGTAAAAGTGGAAAGTTCCTCATAAATAAAATAAATATTTGGATGAGGCTCAGGGAGAACTTAGTTAAAAGTACAGGAAGAATGATACATAAGGTATACTCCAGATGCATGTAATCTAATGATGCTGTAGTGTACTTAACTTTGCATGGAGGGTGGTAACACTGAAGCTAGTCTATGAGGGAAGGAGTAGGGGTCAATATGTAAATAGTTGTTGCTATTTATATCTTAGTTGTAACAGAAAAATTTCTTACAATGTGTGAAGGCTGCCAGCCTAGCTAGACAGAATTTTGTAGATAAGTATATGTCATTATAAATATTAATATAATCCACAGACTTGTTTTTACAAATGCAAGAAAACTAAATGTAAGAAAACTGTGTTATATGCTGAACTTCAAAAATATAACCACAGTCCACCCTGCTGGAAGAAATATGTTAAGTAAAGAATTACAACTGTGTTTGATCTTAAGCTTGGAGATAGGATGTCTGGGCCAGGAAATTCTTTCTATTCTCTTATTTTAAGAGATAATTACTAAGGTTTTACATGTAAAAGTGTTTTTATTGCTGTGGCTTCCTGGCCAGGTGCAACTTACAAACAAATGTAAATGCTGAGTTTCTTTTAGCCTGGGAACTAAAGAGGAAGTGATTAAAAATTATGTCGTGTGAAATGAGTCAGCGGTACTGGGTATTATCAATTTAAGACTTTCTCAGAGGGAAAGAGTGAGCATTTTGGATTTTGTCTGAAGCTGACAACAACTCACCAGCACTTTGCCTTGTAAGTAAAGTTGTTTAGGACATAGTTTCTCTTAGAGTTAGACAGGAATTTAGCCAGATTAGTCTAGCTGTTTTCTATATTTATGCCAGACTATCCTACAATATTGTTTTAAAGTTCCTGTGATTTCTGAACTCTTGATTAGCACTGTGTTGAATAGATGAGACTTGTCTTGTGTTTTTATTATTTATTATTAAATATTTTTAAAGCTTTCAACTGTGGCTGTTTTGTGTAGAGATAATTTAAGCTCTTAAAGTACATTGCACATATTTGGTGATACTGCCCAAGCCATTCCAACAGTCTTGCTCTTCGGCACACTTAGTATTTGAATAACAGTAATATTACACAGTGAAACTGGTCACCCTTTAGGAAGGGCCTTATAGTAGCTGACAATAGTGGTTGGTGGCAGTCGGTACTACCTTATAGTCTGGGCAAGAAGGGGGCATAGCTGGAGAACATGTGCCAGCCTTCCCCAGGAGTGGCTGTGTGTTTATTTATAAATCAAATCTTAAAGTGTGTATGTGTCAGCTACTTGCGCAGTGACATGAAGCACTGGTTGGACAGAGAGGGTGCTGGAGGTTTTAGCTTGACTACTAGGCTGAGATCTGAACCCTATAACTGTGCCAGTGGGGAGTCTTGCTGGAGATCTGGAGAGAAAGGGAGAAACCAGCCCCAGACTGACTGTGATCTCTGTGTGCTCTTAAGGGAAATTGTACTTTACTGTGTGTGTACTTGTTATCCCCCAATGTGCAAGCCCCTCACTGGTGCTAGTGGTGAGGATTGGGGGTCCTTGATTACTGGGCCAGTGCACAGGCATCACACAATGTTTTCATTAATGTAAAGCATGCAAATGGCAATATTGTGAATCCTAGGGATGGGAAATTGCCAGCTGTTTAACTGAGAAAAGGACTATAACTTAAAGCTGAATTACCTTGCTGGCCAGTAGGGATACAGCTGGGTGGCCCAGGCATGAGGTGCACACATGGTTGTAAAATTCTGAATTATTTGTAAAATAAAAGATGTCAGGAGCTAAAATAATCCTTCCGAGGTATGTGTAGTCTCAATTAATGGTATACGTATTAGACAATAGCAAGTTTAACCCTCACCATAGCAGTGACACACCCTTATGGTCATTTCTTGATCCCATCTATCACAACATAAATGAAGGCATAAATGAAGGCAAACTTGTCTCATCATTATTTCTTGATCTCTCCAAACATTTGACACTGTCTCTCATCCAAAGTTATTATTCAGACTATCTGAGCTTGGTCTTTCTAACAGTACTACTATGCGGGTTAATAGCTATGTTATGGATATAACACAATCTGTCAATGGCAAAATGCCTACTCAGCATTTCGTCCTGTAAAAAATAGTTATGTACTCACCATAACATTCCTTCTGTGTTGTCCATTTTCATTTTTTCCTCACATATGGGTTTGGATCCAATCTCTGTGATCCAACTCAGCTGTTGTAAAAGCTTGTGATAACCAAAAATCTGTTGAGCACCTTACCCAACCCATAATGCCTCTCTCTCAATTCCCTCAGATAAATAATTGAAAAACACCTTAGCTAAGGGTAAGACCATTCCTGGCTTGTGCAATAGCCAATTATCAAATTTAGGTCAGTAATCAAAATTTTGGTCAACTCACTCATCCAAAAAAACAAGAAAGGGACATATGGATGGAGAGGGGGTTGTTGAGGAAAAAATGAAAATGGACAACACAGATGGACCATTATGGTGAGTACATAACTATTTTTATCTGATGGTGTCAATTTTCATTTTATCCTCACATGTGGGACAGAGTCCCCAGCTACCTTTTCCCATGTGGCTTTATGGAAGGATATTCTTCAGAACCATTGAACCAAAAGAGGCCTCCCTAGAGATCAAGTCCAGCTTGTAATGAGTAATGAAAGTATGAGGAGTAGCCCAGGTCGCTGCTGCACAAATCTCATCCATAGACGCACTGGCCTGAAAAACTGAAGAGGTGGCCATGACTCTAGTGGAATGAGCTTGAAAAGTTCTTGTGGGCTCTAAACCTTGCCTGTAATCCATTTAGCTAGAGTCACTTTCATCACCGGAAGACGCAATCTGTTTTCTGAGAAGGAGACAAACAACTGACTCTGTTTCCTTGACTCCCCTCTTGGGGGATCAAGGCAAAGTAGTTGCTGCATTTGTTGTTCAGAGGGGACTCAAAAAGGTTGCAGCAAGACTGGCCCCACTTGCAAAATATACTTTCTGCTACTTTCTGATTGAGGGACCACTCATAAAGCATAATTATGAATCTGCTCCACTTGTCTGCTAACATGCTGGACTTTTTCCCTGAATGTGTATTGTTACCAGACAGCAGTTGGACAAGGTAGCCCACTGCCACAATCTGAGCCCTTCTTGGCATAAAGGATATGATCTGGTTCCCCCTTGCTTGTTGATAACCCAGACTACTGACATGTTGTCTGATTGAATTGCAATTGTCCCCAGAGGGAGAGTATTCTGAAAGGCTTGCAACACTAGTAGCACTGCTCTCATCTCTAGTACATTTATGTGCAACCTGGGCTCCTATGTAGACCATGTGCCTTGGACTGCTTTTCTCAGATAATGCCCCCCCCCCTCACCCTGTCTAAGAAGCATCCATGGTCACTGTGGCCTTGGAGAGAGGGGGAACAAAGGAACGACCTTGTATAAGTTGATCTGATTGAATCTACCATGACAGATGCTTCTTAAAAGTGTTTGTAATTCTTATTGGGGTTAACACAGGTTGGTAAAGGATAGACCACTGTACTGCAAGAAGCTACTGTAAAATTCTCATGTGGAATCTCCCAAGTGGAACTAGTATTATTTCTACTGACATATAACCTAAGGCCTGAGGTACTATTTAAACTGATACTCTTGAATTGTGTAGCAACTTTCTGACTTGATCTCTTATGGTCACTACTCTTGATGATGGAAGATGTGCCACCATCTTGACTGTGTTTATGTTTGCTCTTATGAAGTCCAATTCTTCAGAAGGATCTAAGAATGAATTTTCATAATTTATTGTAATACCTAACAAAGAACAAATGTGAAATGGTTTACTATTGGAATTTCGAATCAGCTTCAGTTGCCCATTTAAAATGTCAACCCGAAATGTTGGAATTTGAAATTCCAAAAAGTAAACCAAAGCAAAAATGAATACATTGACAACCATGGTTCAAAGGATTCGACATAGCAGGAGGTGATGTCACTCACCTCATGCTATGCACATTAATGTACCATTGAACTCTACAGTCAACAGCATGTTAATTCTATTATTTTGCAGGGGCTCCCTGAACCTCCCATGTGGGGGGTTGGACCCCCCCACACCCCCTGCACATTAAATATACCAACTTTGAGACTGCACTACAGTGAAGAAAAAAGAAGTTATGCACTCACCATAGCGTTCCATCTGAGTAGTTGTACTTCATTTGTCTTCAACCTGTGGGTTACAGATCTGTATCAAGTCCGAGCCGGCAACTTTTAATAGCATCAGCTCTGAGCTTCAAACTCTTACACTTACCCATAATACACCTCCACTGCCTTCCATCGCCAGATCAAGTTTGCTGAACCTTATACTGATAACTCGATCTGAAAAAAAATTTCCTTATGACCTATACTGCAGCCCGAAGGCTGATCATATGCCAAGGTCCAGGGGAAGAAGGAAGGGACAGTTGAAGACAAATGAAGTACAACTACTCAGATGGAATGTTATGGTGAGTACATAACTTCTTTATCTGAAGTAGTTTACTTCATTTGGTCTTCAACTTGTGGGACAGAGTCCCCAGCTACTAAACTGTTGGGAGGCCCTCAAGGAAGGATATTCCGGAGGACCGCGGAATCAAAGGATGCTCTCCTTCTGGAGGTCAAATCCACTTTGCAATGAGAAATAAATGTATGAGACGAAGACCAAGTAGCTGCAGAACAAATATCATCCAAAGACAGTCTAGACCAAAAGGCTACATACGTAGCCATAGACCTAGTGGAATGAGCTTTCACCTGACCTGAAGGAGACATGCCTCTGTCCTTACAGATCTGCAGGATGCATGAAGAAATCCATCTAGCTATAGTGACCTTAGAGATAGGTTTCCCCAAAAAGGGTTTATAGAAGGACGCAAACAATTGATCAGATTTACGGAAATTTTTTGGCCTGTGTAAATAGAATCGTAACTGTCTATGAACATCCAACATGCGGAGTTTGTATTCCATGTTGTTAGTAAAATTAGGAAAAAACACAGGCAAATTAATGGTCTGATTGATATTGACTGGTGATGCCAACTTAGGAAGAAAAGATGGATTGGTTCGAAGGGAAACCCTATCTTTGTGAAAAATCATGTAAGGAATCTTGATGGACAAGGCCTGTAATTCTGAAATGCTTTTTGCAGAGGTAATAGCCACCAGAAAAGCTGTTTTTCAAGATAAAATTTTTAGATCTGCAGATGCTCGAAAGGAGGAGCGACCAAAGCTTGAAGAACCATAGTAAGGTCCCATGGGGCAACAGGATCTTTGACTGGGGGGGGGCATAACAAAAAGGTGCCTTTGATAAAGGCTTTACACAGTCTGGAAGAGGCTAAAGAGGGAGAATTCTCACCCACATGAAAATGAGAGATGGCAGCCAACTGAACTTTGACAGCAGAAGAACTAGCTCCATGTTGAAAAATATCAGCTAGGAAATTAAGAATGGCAGAAATAGGAGCAGTGAAAGGGTCTAATCTCCTTTGAGAGGCCCAAAAGGAAAAATGTTTCCACTTGCTGTGATAAGCCTTCCTGGTCGAAGACTTATGAGCAACCACCAGAATAGATCTAACTGAGGAGGATAGTCCAGGAGTCCTAAAAATCACGGGAACTGGAGCAGCCAAGCTGTGAACTTCAGGCTGTCCAGATTACGATGAGGCACCCCCGAAGGGTGTGAAATTAGATCCTGAATGGGATCTAGGATCCAAGACGGAGTAAGAAGATGAGACCAAAGAAAGGGAAACCATACCTGGCAAGACAGGAATGGGGCAATAAGGATCACTTTGCTTCCCAGTTGACGAGCTTTCTGAATAGATTCCGGTCCCAGAGACTTCCCATACTCTGGAACAAACTACCTATCTATATCAAACAAAGCTCCTCATTAGCACTCTTCAAGAAAAATCTTGATGATTGGATGAGAGACAGGAAATTCACCCTGGGGATCACTTCTGTGGCTCTGCTTGACAGGGGCATAGAAAAATAATTTTCTTGGGTGGCAAAAGCCAGGGTACCATTTGGCTAGGCTTATATAGGCCCTAGGGCCAATAGCCTAGTACCTACCTATGAACCTATGAAGAAACCTTGGAATGAGAAGTACTGGTGGGTAAACATACAGAAGACTGGGAGGCCAAGCATGAACTAGAGCATCTCTGGGGGGACTCCCCCGGCAGGGGGTTCAGAGCGAAAAACTTGCTGCACTTCTCATTCAAAGGAGATGCGAAGAGATTGCAGCAAGGTTGACCCCACTCGCTGAAGATCTGTTCTGCTACTGACAGATTCAGAGACCTCTCTTAAGGCATCAGAATGGTCCGACTTAGCCTGTCCGCTAGAATGTTGGACTGTCCCAGAATGTGCATTGCGATGAGAAAGCGACCAGTGGAGACTGCCCATTCCCATACTCCCATGGCCTTGTGACAAAGGGGGTAAGATCTGGTCCCTCCCTGTATGTTGATATACCAGAGAACAGACATGTTGCCTGACTAAATAGCAATCGTTCCCAGAGGAAGAAAGGCATGAAGGGCCTGCAATGCTAGAAGGACCGCCCTCGTCTCTAGGAAATTTATGTGCAAGATGGTCTCTATGGGGGACCACAGACCTTGGACTGTCCTGCCCGAACAATGACCCCCCCCACCCAAGTTGGGAGGCATCCATGGTCACTGTGGTTTGGGCCGAGGATGGAACAAAAGGTCATCCCTCCAAAATGTCCAGAAAGCACATCCACCATATGATGGATGACTGACAGACTCGACTGAGTTGGATTGCATAGGTCAATGGCAGTTCCAAAAGGGACCACTGAACAGCTAGAGTCCACTGTAGAAGTCTCATGTGTAACCGGGCACATGGGAGAATAGTTATGGTCACTGCCATTGAGCCTAAGGCCCTCAACACTGATTCTGCTGTTGGGAGATGAGAGTGGTAGATCAAGGAAACATGCAGCCTCAGGTTTTGAACTCTCTCCGAGGTCAGGAAGATTTTGCATTGAAGAGTATCTATCTTGGCACCAATGTAGTCTATCACCTGTACAGGATCTAGGAGAGATTTCAATGCATTGATTGTGATCCCCAAATGCAGAGCAAGAGTCAGGAAATAATCCCTGGTTTGGAAAAGTAGATGCCTGGTGGGGGCAGTGAAGAGCCAAATATCCAGGTATGGATAAACCTGAATCCCCTGAAGCCTCAGATGAGCCACTACGACTGCCATCACTTTGGTAAACACCCTGGGGGCTGTGGTGAGACCAAAGGGTAGGGCTCGAAATTGGTAATGATCGACTCCTAGCCGAAAGCAAAGGAACCTCCTGGAGCTTCTGAGCATTTTTATGTGATAGTAAGTATCCTGGAGGTCTAACGAGCACATCCAGTCACTCTCTTGCAGATACGGCATGAAGGACTGTAATGTGACCATCCAGAACTTCTCTTTGGCAATTAACAGGTTCAGGGTAGAGAGATTCAGAATGGGTCAAGTCCCACATTTTCTTTGGTACCAAAAAGAACCTGTAGTAGAAGCCAGATCCGGACTGATCCGGGGGGACGGTTTCCATGGCTTGTTTTTCTAGCAGCTTGGAAATTTCCTGTGCTGCTGCTGCCTCCCTTTGCATGGGTGGTACATCCAGGAGGTGTCTGGGAGATTTGGGGGAACCCATAAAGGGGATAGAGTATCCTCTGGATATGATTTGAAGCACCCAGCGGTCCATTGATATGGACTCCCATGCCGCTAGGTGCAAGGACAAACGTCCCCGACTGCCTCCACAGTAGATGGGTCCAGTCTGAAAGCCTCCAGGAACACAGACTCATCAGAAGAAGGTTTGGGGGCAGACCAACCTCCCTATTGGCTCAGGATCTCCATGATGTCTCCAAAGGAGACATCTTCGGGAGGTGACCTAGGGGAACCCTCTCCATTATCTAAGTCTGTGTCCTCAGTGATGGACTCAGGGGGAGTCCAAATGCCTCCTCTTGCACGTATGCTTGTGAGGTACCTCTCCGGTGGGGAACTCTGGGGGGAGCTCGCAAGCCACTTGTTCAAGGGGAACTGTCTGGGGCTCTTCGAGCATGGGCTGTCCCTCTGGTAAAACAATGAGGACCATAGACAGAGCCAAGGGGGTCTGGGAGGAGTCTGAGGGGGAGGTCAGGGGTCTCGATCTGGTGGAGAGAACCATTTCTACCATGTCGAATGCCGAAGGAGAGTGAACCTCCTGAGAAACCAATAAGGAGGCAAGTCTCCCTGGGTCTGACGAGAGAATCAGAGCCAGGCTCGAGGCGGATGGAGCTACAATGGAGGGAACCTGGCCCGACAAATTCGGAGCCGATGAAAAGGTTTCCACTCCCTCAGATCTGACACCCAAGCTCTGGCACCGAGAGCGGCTCAGATCCAAACTGGTCAGATCCGAAATACTCCAGGCAGCTGATGGCATTGAGGAAGCAGGTACCGTCAGCACTGACCCCTTAACAAAAAACAACCTTGGATCCGAGTACTCCAAACCCGAAAGTCAGATCGGAGAAGGAGATATAGGTTGAAAAAAGGAAAGCGAGCTCCCCCCTCCTACAGGAGGGGGGACTGGCAAGACCCTCATCTGGATCTGTGTACAGATAAATCACCTCATCATTTTATCCAGATCCATGTCAGACAAGGAACCGGTGGACTGCGACGAGGCCACGGACTCCAACCTGGTGGGTTGGGGCACTGAGGCCTGAGAAGCTGGACATGTCTCCTCCAGCTCTGGGGAGAACCTCGGAGAGCGGAGCTGTGGGGAGTCACAGATCCATGGCATCCTAGTAGGAGAAGCGAGATCCGGAGACCTCTTTCTCTTTTCCCTCATCTTTGACTCTCTCTCCCTCTCTCTACCTATTTTCTGCTCCTCTACCACAGGCTTTGGTACAGGAGGTTGAGTCCCAGCCTGGGAGGGAGGAGAAGCCAGAGGAAGAGAGGAGGGAGAGGCGGCCACAGCAGCTGCTGTGACTGAAGCCAGAGATGAGGAAACAGAGTCTAAAGGAGGAAGAAGGCCTTTGAGGGCCAACATGGCCTTTCTATCTTTTATGGCACAGGGGTTGAAGCCCACACATATGCTACAGTCCACACTCAGGTGGGCAACACCCAAGCACAAAACACACAGAGTGTGGCCATCCGCTGGGGATAACTTATGGCCACACTCTGTGCAATGCTTGAAAACAAGCTTTTCAGCCATACTATTTAGTAGAAAGACTAATAAAAACAGGTAGTTACTTTCTAACTAACACACACACACTCACCACACTCATATACAGGAAGACACTGAAGGGGAGGGGAAGCTACAAACTACACAACAGTACAAACTACTCTAACCTAAAACTCTAAAACTAGATGCACCAAGTGAAGGGAGGAGAAAGGGGGCCTATACTAAAAAGGGGGCCTATACTAAAACTAACTCAGAAGAATCTGAAGAAAACGTTTACTCACAGAGGCTTTGCCCACTAGCTAAGTTGGAGCATAAGAGACACGATGCTGAAGCTATTCACGGCAAACGAGATCTGGGGATGGAAGGCAGTGGAGGTGTATTATGGGTAAGGGGAGGAGGTTGGAGCTTGGAGCTGATGCTAGTAAAAGTTGCCGGCTCGGATCTGATATGGATCCATAACCCACAGGTTGAAGACCAAATGAAGTAAACTACTTCAGATTGGGCTAATTCTCTGTTCCTCACTGAACCGTGACCTCCCTGCACAATATCAAACCCAAATTATTGACTTACACTACCCATTCTCTGTAGTGTAGTTAATCGATTTTGGGTCAACATTCTGCTGACTTGAAAACTGCAAGTTGACCACATACCAGTCGACTGATGCAGTTTCAAAGTTTTGATAGTAAACCATTTGAAACACCATGTTTGTTGCTTCTAGAAGTTGATGCCTAGTCCGGAAGGGTAATGAGCCAGTTGTCTAAGTATGGAAACACCTGGAATCCTTGCTGTCTTAAGTGAGCTGCTACTGCTGCCATACATTTGGTGAACACTCTGGGGGCTGTAGTGAGATCAAACGGTAGTACTCTGAACTGATAGTGACTGGTTCCCAGCCAGAAGTATAAATGACTTCTGGATTGCCTGTCCATCTTTATATGGTAGTATCCATCCTGAAGGTCTACTGAGCACATTCAATCATCCTCTTCCAAGAATGGAAGAATGGACTGAACCATGACCATCCAGAACTTGCTCCTCTGAGCTGATTTGTTCAATCTGCTGAGATCCAGAATTGGTCTCCAGTTCCCTGTCTTTTTTGGTACTAAAAAGAACCTTGAGTAAGTACCGAATCCTCTCTGGAATAGCAGGACTTCTTGGATGACTCTTTTGTCTAGCAGCTTTTGTATCTGAAAAGCTGCTTGCTCCCTTTGACTGGGTGGAACATCTGGAAGTTTTTTTGTTTTGGGTGGTGGATGGAAAAAGGGTATATAGTATCCTCTGAATATTATTCTCTGCACCCATTTATGTGTTATGTTCAGCCAGGCTCTCTAGTGCAGGGATAGATGACCCCTGCTTTTCTCCAGAGAAGAGCAATCGGGCCTCTATTCAGGAGTGCTGGAAGAGTTTCCCAAAGAATGTATCTCTGGACCCTTAATGATGCTGAGCTCCTCTGCCACAGGGGCAGTGTATTCCATCATCATTCCCCATTCTGCCCCTGGGGGGATCTTTCACCACATGCTTGAGGAAAAGACCCTTGTTATTTTTTGAACCACATTTTTCCACTGCTCCTCTGATTTTTTTGAATATAGCCTCTGTGGAGTGGAAAAATATACACCTATGGCAGAAAGGTTCTTCCCATCTTTTTCATACCTGGACAGCAAACCTCTGACTTTAGGGACAAACAGGGAAGTGCCATCAAATGAAGCATTAATGAACGAAGATTTAAACTGCTCAACAAAGTCACACAAGCACATCCAGGCCTGCCGCCTCATAGAGATACCTGAACCCACAGCTCTACTCGCCCCTTCGGCTGCATGCAAAATGAGCTTTGGAGTTTGCGATAGCATGCAGGGTAGCTAGCTGGGAGGTAAAAGAATCTTGTACCTCTTTAGAAAGAGTTCCTGAGAGAGTATCTGACAGCTCCTTAAGCAGATCCCTTTGCAATCTAGTAAAATGGGAAAGATAATTCAGGGACCTCAAGGCAAAGGTCACTGAAGAGAAAACATTCTTCCCACATCTGTCCATGATCCTGGAATCCTTATTAGGAGGATGAATAGTAGAACTTTCTTCTGCAAGTTCTTTTTTCATGGGCACCGCCACGACCATGGCATCTACTGGAACACCTTTCAACCAAAATTTCTTGTCTTCCAGTGATGTAGCTAATTTATTTGCTCTCCAGGGGGTAGGTTCAATGGAATCTGGAGCCTCTCACACCTGCTGAGAGATCAACTTGATGAGCTAGTCAGCAGGCATGGTCACCCAGGAGGTAGATGGTCGAGATCCAAAAGTTGCCAGGTACACTCACGCCTCCAATGAGGGATTGCTGGACTTCCAGCCACCTTTCTGTTTCAAGATCTCTAGGATGTCCCCAAAGGAAACATCATCTGGAGGTGACCATGGTGACCATGTGGATCACTCACCTTCCTCGAGGTCAGTATTTTCGGTGTTAGACTCATCCATGAAGTCTATGTGTTTACTCTTACAGTTCCTCTTCCTAGGAACCTCCTCCATGGGGAGTTCCAGGGAGTTATCAGAAGAGAAGGAGGAACCTTCTTGGGTAGCCTAGGGCTTCTGGACCTGATATCCCTGTGGAAGGTCTGGTCGAGATACTGGGTGTGGGATCTGCAAGGCAGAAGGCTGTGCATCCAGAGGGGGAGAGACACAGCCCTCTCCCAAGCCTCAAAAGCTGACTGACCCCGAGAAGTAAAGGATCCATGATCTGAAAGGTCATGCCTATGGATCCACACACCCACCATTCCAAAGGACAGCACTCCTGACACTGAAGCCAGGGATGGACTGAACCAAGTCGAGGGTCCAAGAGACAGGGATGGTTCTGCAAACTTCAGAGCCGATCCCATTATCTTGGGCCTGACTGGGCTACCACAACCCAGACAGCTCCCCAGCTCTGACTGGCCTGAGGAACTCAGAGCAGAGGTCTGAGCCAATGAAGAAAAGGTCCTCAGCTCAAATACAGACAATACCAGATGGATCAGATCCAAACGCTGCAAAACTTCCAGGGAAGTCGGAGGAGGAATCTGAACAGGGGGTGATGAGATGTGAAACTCCTGACCATTTGGGGTAGGAGTCAAAGGAGACATTGCAATGCCTTGTCTCAAGAGAATCTTCTTGACCATCCTCTCCACTTCATCTTCCATGAGGCTTCTGGTTGAGCAAGTTAACAGTGCTGATGGTGACTTCAGTCTCCCCAGGAAAGGAGATGGTACACTGGGTGGTATGGGTCAACAGAAGGAGAGTACGAGTCCTAGGAAAAGAATGCATAGATTTAAAACAGCTCCCCATAGGATCCAACAACAGCAGATCCAACCTATCCTTCAGAGTGGAGAGGCTCAGATCTGAAGCAGTCACATCCAACAGGGGGAGTCCTGGAAGTTATCAGATCTGAGAGGGCATCCAACAATTTAGTCACTTTTGGTGAAGGCTCCAATGGCAATTTTGGAGCTGAAGAAGGCCTTTTCCTTCCCTTATCCAAACTTCTGGAGGACAGGGAGGACACTGGGCTAGACTGTTCAGACTTAGAAGAATGTTTTTTTTTTTGTTCTTTGCCAGAGCCAGAAATTGCCTCACCAAAGGAGGAAGGCAACATACCCTTAAGAATTTACTTGTTCCAGCATTCAACAAGGGCCCAGTGGTTGAAAACCTTGCAAATATCACATTCCTCCTGTAAATGAAGTGGGCCCAGACAATACACACATAAGTTGTGCAAATCACTCAAAGGTATTTTGTGACCGCACTTTGAGCATTTTTTAAAACCAGCCAGATTGTCTGACTTCTCTACCATAATCCTAACAGAAAAAAAATGACCAAAAGTAAGTAAGAGGTAACTAGAGTGAAAGGGGAAATAACTACTAGTAATAGTAGTGAAGACATACCGCAGTACAGGAGACAGGAGTCACAGAAAATGGGTAGGGAGAAAGGACTACTAACAACAGTAGTTCAGGAATACCTTGGTACTAATAGGCAGGTCAAATTAAAGGTTAAAAGGACAGAAAGACTTTTAGATGCACAGTTATAAAGAATTAGATACAAAAAATTGCCAAGAACTGAAAGTTTTGTACTTAACTGCCCGAGAGCTGTAGGATGGACCACGTCATTGCGACATGGCAAATGAGATCTGGGGGGATTGGGAGAGACGCATTATGGGTAGGGTGTAGGGTAAGGTGCTCAAGAGCCTTTTGGTTGCCATGAGCTTTTGCAAAGGTGGTGTCAGATCCGAGGTACTGGATCTAAACCCATATTTGAGGATAAAATGAAAACTGACAGCATCAGTTCTATAGATATCTCCCAAGGATCATCAATGGACCTCACTTGTTCAGTCTATTTATAATCAATTTAACTACTGCCCTTGGACCATCAGCCCTTATTCAGTATGGTGATGATTATATTTTAATTTGCTTGACCCATACTACATTTGAATTACAAGTTACTACTTGGCAATCCTTCTCCTCAATTAAAAGTTGCCTAAATCAGTTACAATAAAAACATTCTAAAAAGCAAATCTAATGTAATGTACTCCTAAAACTAACTAACACTAGCAATTATTTCATAGTTTCATCAGCAAATTATATCAGGTTGGAAATAGTCAGTAATGCAATACTGCTTAGAGTCATCATAGATAACAACCCAAAATCCAACCTACATATTCAGAGTGCAGTAAAAAATAATATCAGACACTAGGTGTCTATACAGGGCTAGACTTCTCACAAATACAGGCCATAAAATCACAGTATCTGCTTACCTGTTATCTAGCCTTCTGTATGTTTCCCCTGTTTTTACTAGCATTCATTCAGCTCAATTACCCAATCAATAACACAGCTATAACAAAACAACTACATTCACTGCAAATCGTCCAACAGATCGCATCCCTGCACTGTCATTAGAAAATAAAAAAACGGATTGAATTTTCCAACTTCCTCCATTATACCTGGCTAAAGTAGTCCATAACAAATGTGCATTCATAGCCACTTTCTTACAATGACATTTTACATCCAGACTCCTCCATTCAAGTGACAAACACCTCATCTGCATTGCACAACAATCTCGCAGTTCTCATGGTAATGCACTAAACTCCAACCTCATACCCAAACTATTGAATAAATTGCCTTCAGCACTTAGGCAATTTGAAAGCCTGCATACCTTCAAATCAAACATAAGACTATTTCTGCTTGATTCCTAGCTCTGTCTTTGCTTCTCCTGTCCATGTTAATTAACATTACTTACTACACCCACTTACAGAATGTTTCATTCCAATTATCTGAGCATCTGCAATTGCTGTAAAAGTGTAAATACTTCTGTCCTGTCAGTCAATATTGTCCTGTCTGCTTTATGAATCTCTAACTCAGTATTTTCATTGGTATTGTATTTATGTATACACCTTTCTTTATTGCATTTTAGAAGTGTGTTGTTTCTTTTGTACAACTTTTTTTTTACTCTTGATTCAAGTTTTACTTAACTATTGCTGCTCATCGTCTTTCTCTGTTGCTTCATGTAAATTATCTATCATTTGCTGATTACTTTTCACTTTTTGGAGAGGTTCTCCCTGGACCTCCACTGAAAAGGGATATTTTATGAACTATCCAGGGTTTCTCAGCAAATAAATAAATAGATACATACAAGTGAAATTTAAATAGAGAACAATACAGCCCTACTATCATCTATTGCACTTGTGAACTAGTCAAAGAAATATATCATCTTCCGCTTCTGTTGTACGTTTTTTGTTTTTTTTTTTTGTTTTGGACTCTGTGCTTATTGCAATTAACATGCTCATTCACTGTGTTATTTTTAAGTAAGTCATCATTGTTCCTTATAAAGTAAGTAGAAAAATTATTTACACTGACTCCAACAATCTCTCAGTTATCTAAATGGAAGATTGATCTAATGAACTACTGTAAGGAGCATAGGTACTACAGTGTTCTAATATGTAAACTAAATAGCACTTAATAGAGGGCATTTTGGGGGCTTACCCTATACCTGCATTACTTCATATTATTAACCTGAAGTTTAAAAAAAGTAATAAAAAAGCAACAAATAAGAATCAGTGAAAGGAATCTGCCAGCTTGCACTTGGCTAATGAACTACTTGTATTTAGTGAAGTCATTTTGTAATAATACTGATGGAAATTCAAATGTATGCTTCCATTAGATTCCCAGACACTAAAATTAAACCTTTCTCCCTTTACTTTCTTCCTACTTTTGTGAAATGGTATAGTCTCTGCTTTCTTCAGTCTTCTAGTGGTATTACAGCAGAAATCAATGGATCTGGTTTTATATATACATACCATTTGTTCAAAATCCTGGAATGAATTTTCTTGGGTCCCATTACTCTGATCACTTTGAATCTTATTAGCCCATCTGCTCCTGCCTTGCCCTACAGAAATAATAGTTCATGTTTTCTTTTTATGTTTCCTAATCTTTGTTCATGAATACTGAAAGTAAACTCTTCATCTCAACCATCTCACTTTTAAATATGTCCACATTTCTTACTCTCACTTAATTTTTAGTAAACTTCCATTGCATTTTTATTTATTTTTTCGATTTAGTAACCAGGGTAGAGTACTGATCCAAATGAGCATATTTCAGTCTCAGCCCTGACAAATGCAAATGACAGTAGACAAGCAAGTTAAAAAGAATACAAACAAAATGTTGTGCAAAAATAGCAATGAATCAGTAACATTAATAACAAGTTACACAGCATAAAGGACAACAGGAAAGCATAGTTAGAGTAAGGAAGGAAGAAAACAGTGAAATGGTGACGAAATAAAGCACAAAGTATAACTTATAGCAAAAATAAGGTAAGGGGCCACAGAAATTAACTATATACAATATATAGAATGTGGGAGAGATTTCACATATTAGTGTAGGGAAATAATGTGAAGAAGACAAAGGTGCCTGACTGATGAAGGCGAGAGTTGGAGATTAAATGATGTGTCCAGAAGGAAAGCATCTGCAAACTGACTCAGACTTAAGATGATGTATAAGCTGAACATGGAATGAAGAGTATGAGGGGAGGTCTTTAAGGTTAGTAAGGATGGATTCCCAGAAATTGGGGTCTAGGCTGGAGAAGGCATGGTTAATTTAATGATGTCTGCTCCCGGGACATTAAAGAAGTATACCAGAGTGGTTCTGACTTCTTAGATTGTAAGGGAAGGACAGGAGTGTTCTTTGAGGAACTTAAAAAATTGGGATCCAAGAAGCGGGCTGGCACATTATTGGATAGGTGTCCAACTGGCTTTATTAAGCATGATGCAATGAAGTACATTTCTAGGGGAGAGAATAATGAAATGGCACATAGAGCTGCTTTCAGTTTGTATGGTGGAGAAGATTTTCTTTGATGCTGCTACAACCAGTGGACGTCCATATTCAAGCTGTGAGAGTAGAATCCTTTGCTGGTTGTCTGGAGAGAAAGAGGGAAATTTTATAGGACAAAAATATGACAAAATTAATTTTCTTCCATATTTGTTCTAGGTGAAGGTGAAGGATCAGTGTGGGATCAAGCCACATACTAAAGTACTTGAAGGGCATGACTTGATCAATGAGGTAGTCAAGATGGTCATAGATGCAAAGAGATTGAGAGTTATTCTGCCATTTATGGGGGGGGTTGCAGAAAGCATTGCTTTTGTTTTAGAAGTGTTAAGAAGTAGCTCTTTGTTATTAAGCCATTTGATAAGAGAAAGGAAGTCAGCTTTTAGTTGCTGCTGTATGACTGAGGAGGTCAGGTTTGAGTGAAATAAGACCATGTTATCAGCATACAGTAAGGTCTATATTATAATGATGAAAAATCAGAAAGTCACTCACATGTGCAGAAATTCAAATACTCAAAACGCTATTGTGGGGGTCTGTGCCCCCCACACCCCCCTAAATATATATTCCAATATATATTCCAACTCCGAGATCGCACTACAGTGAGGAAAGGGCAAATATTCTGATCTTCACTGTAGTGCAATCATAAAATACCAACATAGAGTATTTGCATTTCCGCTCATGTGAGCGTAAGACATCCTGATTTTTCGTCATTATAAAATAGACCCTACAGTAAGAGAAGGAGGTAAGGGAAATCAAGTGGTAGTTTATTAATGAAAATAAAAAAAAATAAGGAGGACCATAATGGAGCCCTGAGGGATGTCTTTAAGGAGGGGGTAGAAACAGAGGGGTGTTTTGAAATTGCACACAGTACTGACTGGAAAAATAATTTTTAAACCAGGAAGCTACAGCTGGACTCATTCAGATTTCAGTTAGATGATCTAAAAGAATATTATGGTCATCCAAAGCTCTCGTGAGGTCAAGAAAGTTGGCTCCAGTGAAGAGGCCTTTGTTTGTAGCCAATAGGATGTTATCAGTAAGTGTCCAAGTTCAGTAATGCTCCTTCCAGCCCAAAAGCCATGCTGTTTTGAGAATAGTAGATGATATTTGAAGATTTGATGGGTGAGTTGATCATAAACTAATTTTTCAAGTATTTTACCAAGTATGGGAAGAATGGAGATAGGATGGAAGCCAGTGTCATGGAATGGATGTGATTTTTTGGGGATGGGTTTAACAATGACTGTTTTCCAGATGTCAGGCATTATGTTTTGAGTTAGGCAGAGATTATAAATTGGAAGAAGGATGGAGACTATGAAGTCCTTACACAGGAATAAGAACCGTGGAAGAAGATCATCACGACTAACAGATGAGTCAGTGTTTAGTTCTCTAAGCAGTGGTACTTTGTATTTAAATTTGATTGCTTTGAAATGGAAAGTGGGAATATGAGGAGGCAGTTACAGGGAAAGGAGAGATTATTAATGGAATCAGAGATGGGAAGTGGACTGAATTAGAAGGTGAAAGACAAGGCTGCGAGGTGAAATGAGGAGAAGTGGGTGTTAGTTGGATAAGTACAACCTGTCAGGAGGTTGACTTCTGCCCAGAATTTTTTAGATGAGTTGAGAAGGAATGACTGATGCTTTTTAATAATATGACTTTTATGTTGCCTGATTGCCTGTTTAGCTAGATTTTTCAGCTTAACCGGGAGGTTGAAGATGGTGTGTTTTTCCCAAGTTTTTCCAGGTATAACCAGGCATAGTCCTGAGACTAAAGAGGCATTTGAGTTTGTATGTGAGATACTATTTTTTCGTGGATTTATAGAGCTGTGTGATTTTAGGGGAAAGTGAGCCCTGGAGGTTAGTGAGAATTTGTGTGTGGAGAGTA
Organism: Protopterus annectens; assembly: GCF_019279795.1. Taxonomy (NCBI): domain Eukaryota; kingdom Metazoa; phylum Chordata; order Ceratodontiformes; family Protopteridae; genus Protopterus; species Protopterus annectens. The sequence continues at coordinate 770,506,178 of NC_056743.1, read as the reverse complement.
TTGCTGTGGTTTGGGTCAGTAGAAGAGGGCACAGGAGACCAACCTAACAAGGCCATAATTGTCTTTAGTTTGAGAATGTTTGGCTTGGGATTTGTTACAGAAGGATATGAGGTAGGGATGGAGAGATTTTTGTTTATGTGATGAGAGACTGAAGCTGATTGGACAATGGTCACTGGAGGAAGGGTGGGTGAATGAGACTTTGAAAGACAATGTTGGTTTTGTATTACCAGAAAATAATCATATATTAGACACAAGTTGAAATCTGACAGTCTTGTCACGTGTAATTTAATAATAATTTAGGATTCAAACAATCAAAATTTGGTTTACAAATCTTAATCAACAAAATTTATCTCATGACAACATTCACTTTAGACATTTTGTCCACTTCAATTCAATGGTAATTATAGCATTTGAGAGATGTCTCCTTGTAATAACTTAATTTTGAAATCATATTATTAAGGTTAAATTAACAAACTGTTATAAAATCATATTGTGAGTAGGTTTATTTGTTCAATGGCAGTCACCTTCATGAAATCGAGGTATTTACAAGAAAATGCTAACCCTATATTCCAAAGCTAGTCTCTCTGAGTCTTCATCACATTAACAATGGGATGATAGTTAAACCTTATGAAACATGTGAATTCAGTAAATAAACTTTCAGTGTTCCTTATGAAGTCCACCCTGAAGTTTAGGATGAAAATAAAACAGGGCATGAATTATGTATGACAGTTTAATCCCCAGTAAAATCACTCTGCTGCCTGTAATTTGGTTTCAAAACTATTGTCATTTGTTTAAACAGCACCCTGAGTGATCAATTTGGTGGTCAAATCTTGAATCAAAGACAGATCCAACTATGATTGAAGAAATCCTATGATAAGACACAATCTGTTTAGAAATGTAGGAAGCACTAATACCAAAACAGAAAGTTGACAAAGAAACTAACTTACACAACCCTCCTGAAACAAGTCAATATTAAAAAATATATAATGAATAGTAAACAATGAAATAGCCTTTAAGGCAGGAAATATTGTGTGTCAGCATACAAGGTTCTGCATCCTGTATTCAATGGATGTAAAAGCTTCAGGTCACAATAACTACCACCATAGAATAAGCAATATATGCAGACCTGTATTTCGTGGTATGATCTCAGCAAAACAAGTATCAATGCAAAGATGTGAATACATGGTTTACCTAAGGAAACATACAATACAAAATACATATGACTCTTGCTGTTAAATAAAAACACCCTCATGCTTCTGTTGTCCAGTATAATGTAATAAGACATGCACAAATCATTTTTTCCCAAAACAGCATGAAAGAACACACAAATATTTCCTAAGGTAATCCACCTGTTCATAAATGCTAATATTTTGCAGTACTATGTTAAAGCAAGCAATCGTGCCAATAGAACCTGGTACTCAAAGGAGTTGCATTCGAAAGAAGGAGATTTAGTCATGAAGTAGAAATAAGCATTCTATCACAAGTTGGGGAAGACATTCTATATTATCCTCTTCATAAAGATGGCATCTCTACGGACATCTCTAACTTTCAGCCTTTTGCAATATTAACACGACTCTCAAAAATTCTTGAAAGATGTATTCATAAGCAAGTCCCACATTATCTCCTACAGGAATGGCTCTTAACATCCACCCAACATGGCCTCCAACCAGCACACAACACAACTACTGTCCTGCTATCATTCTCTGACACCATAAACAAATACACGGACTGGGGCAAACTTGTTTCCTCCTTATTCCTTGACCTGTCAAAAGCCTTTGATACAATTTCTCATCTTAAACTCTTGTGTAAACTGTATCAACTTGGAAGTACTACAATACATTTGGTATCCAGCTTGTAGTAAAAACAGTTATTCACTACAGATTTTTTGATGTTATGGTTACCTAAATGGTAAATGGAACATTGCACATGGAACTGTACAGAAAGTCCTGCAAGAAGAACTCTATTTTGGACAGTATTAATTTTTACACACACACACACACACACACACACACACACACACACACACACACACACACACTCCCATTTTCAAGAATATTCCCACATGACAGTATTTGTGGATAAACTGTATTATTAGCAGCAGCTAATGATTTAGTACATAAATTAGTTCACAGAGGTTTTAACAAAAGGGTGTTTGATGAAACATAGGAACTGACTGATGCATTGGATAGAACAGAGGTCCTACAATATCAGAATAATAAAGGAAAACAAAATACTGATGTTATTAGATTTACTACCACTCATGGAATGAACAGTTTTCATATTAAACAGAGTACTAACATTTTGGACAGTGCATCTTAGCAATCCAGGTTTGAGCAAATATCTACCTTATTAAAGTACATTTAGTTACTCGAGAGGTATGAATACTGGACAGTGCCATTCTGGTTATAAAAGTGGTGAAAAATGAGACAGACCTGTGGCACAACTGGATGTAGTCCCTATGGACATTGTTCTTCATGTAAACCCATGTTTTTAAGTGTCACTCTTTCTCTACATGCAATTTGAAAAAAAGATATTTGATATCAGACAACATAAGACATGCAAAAGTAAATCTATTGTGTAGCTTGTACAATATACGAGGCACTTTTTATGGTGGACACGCAAAAAGAATGTTTAAAGAAAGTCTGAGCACCCATTTAAGGGACATAAATTGTTCTAGAGACAGGAGTGCATTCTACAAGCAGCTAAGTGTATATTCACAGCAGTAGGTAAAATAAAAATTTTTGGTGTGGGTGAGGATGCTGTAAAATTTTTTTTAAATTTTAAAGAAAGGTTTTGGATACTTTACACTGCTGCATTGTATCCTCATGGTCTCAATGAATATCTATAATTTGTATAAAGAAGAGAAAAAAAATGTATGGTCTTATTATCCTTGATTAACCTGAACTACCTTGCTATTGGAAGCTAAGCAGGGTTGGGCCTATTTAGCAAGTGGATTAAAGACCATCTGATAATACTTTGTTTTCATGCCATACTGTTTGGGTGTTTGTTTTTTAAATGTGCATACTACTGTTGTTTATTTATTGCATGAGTTGTGGTGTCATATAAAAGGAAACAACTGTTCCAGTTGCTTAGATACTGGTCTCAATAAACCCCTATAGTGTGTATAAAGGATGGAAAGAATAATTGGTCATATCACACTGAATAAGCCTGATTTTGCTTGATTTAGTAGCTAAGCAGTATTAGGCTTGGTTAGTATTCACATGGGAGACCACCTAGCAATACTTCTTATTATAGCACACTGCTTGTGTGTTCAAAAAAATAGTTTGCATGCTATTGGTGTTTGTATATCACATGATCTGTGATGCAATATAAAAGGAAGTCTTTGATTCATTTGTTTACATACTAACAAAGCTTTCTTTTCCAACTGCACACAGCGATAAACGTTTTTTTTTAATCACGCCAGAGTGCTGGTTTATTGTCTTTTATATGAAATATATTTTTCCATGCACCTAGTATGTGATATTATTCTGTGCAATACTTTTGAATAGGTGTGTGTGTGTGTGTGTGTGTGTGTGTGTGTGTGTGTGTGTGTGTGTGTGTGTATGCTGTAATTAAATCCAAATGTGCTTCAACAAAGTATTAGTTTAAGGATGTGCACACACAACAAAGTATTAGTTTAAGGGTGTGCACACACATACAACCAGCGTATTGCACATTTTTTATTTTTTATATTTTTCCCCTAACAGATTTGTTTGTTTTTCAATTGAATTGTACAGGTTATAGGTCACATTAAAGGTTTGAAAAGTTTTAAAATGATTTATTGTTGTCTCATTTTTTATATCTCAAAAACCTGGCATTTTAACAGGGGTGTGTACACTTTTTATATCCACTGTATATCTGGTATGTCTTTTTGTTAATGCAATATTATTAAACATTATGAACTTTGGCAGTACTGTGGTATGCCATTGGAGAATCATGTCATCAGATTACATCCAGTTTATTTACAGTATATAAGAAATGCTAATTTTACTGTCTAATACTATCTATATATAATATTGGACCATTCATACTAACTCCAACTAGGTGTACTAACTCCAGCTAGGTGTAATGCCAGGACACTTTCATGGTATATTCTACGTTTGTAATATACTTTGTCAGTGGCAGTAACTAAAATAAAACAGATTCATGTAACAGCAGCTTAAGGAACACAGCACCTCTGACCTATGCAGGGCATTATATGTTCTACAGAGATTGACAAATTCTCATTAGCAAACAGCCAAGCACCAATGCAACACAAATATACCTTCTATTATGCTGTATACCTCACAATATCTCAGGAAAGATAGTAAGACTACAGTACACCAAAGATCAGCTTCAACTACATTTGTCTTCGTATGCTATATGCTTTGCAGTCCTCATAATATAAAACAATAATTAATCACAGCTGCAGTTTTAATGTGGTATTTGCACACGTGGATATTTATGTATACAGCACAATACAACATATTTACACTTTAATTTGAAGTTTAAACCTGCCATATATCAATTATTCTTGTGTAAAATACTTAGCTTTACTATGAAATATGTTAGCGTGCATCATAGTACTTTACTGATATAGAACTGCACTTAGGAAGCCATTTGTAGATGGTAATGTGTACCATGTGTATGGTACTGATACTACAATATCAGTACAAATTTTATGAGCACAACAGAAGTAGGTCATAAAACAGTAATATATCCTAGCTGTAATATAATTATCCATGCCTTGTTAATTCCCTCTAGTCTGCTATTCATTCAGATCTGCATTCACACTTAGTGGGTACAGGAGTGAATGTGAAGTCACAGTATACTCTCTGCAGGGCTATCTATGTGAAACAGCAAGTTTGTGCGGGGAAAACTGAATGGAAGAAATTCAGTATGGGCACTGAGTTAGAGATTAAGGTAATTCTGAATGGGAAGTGTCTCTAACAATATCTTTTCAGAGTTTTAATCATTTAAGGTGGTTACCCTCAAAGCTTTAATTTGCTGGACAGATGCCCATAGACAAATGGACACACACACATATACATGCATATATGTCTCTCTCTCTCTATATATATATATATATATATATATATATATATATATTTATACGTGTAAAAATATATATATATATATATATGTATATATATATATATATATATATATATATATACGTGTAAATATATATATATATATATATATATATATAGAGAGAGATAGAGAGATATGTATACACACACACACACACACACACACACACACACACACACACACACACACACACACAATATGTATGGATACATGCAGCATAACCACATATAAATGTATAATAAATCCAAGTATATCTATGTATATTCTGTGCTCAGCAACAAATTTATCATTATCCTGCTTGTGTCACAAACTGTCTAAACAATCAGAATCCAGCACGTAAAACTCAATCATAATCCCAATTAAATCAAAGAGATGAAAGTACACAGTTTACACAAATACTGTACAAATGCCATTTGACATAATGCACTACACACACACACACACACACATTATATAGTATTAGTGGTGTGTAATATTTGTAAAATACTGAAAGCCAAAATATCTACTCAGACAAATACCTACAAACACAATAACTAAAACAATTAAACCACTCAGCAACAAAAATGTATTGCGTATCTTTTCAAGGGAAAGCCCTATTACACAGTTCACATCTCTTTTATTTACATATACTAATTCTGTGACAGCAGTACATTGAAGAAAGGGGACTTTCCCCTTAAAAAGACCACAGATAATAACATTCCCACAGTAGTTTGACTTTTACATTACCTATTCTCTAAACAAATATTAAATAAGTGTAAAGGGAGGTGCTTTGGCCACACACACACACACCCCCCCCACACACACACACACATATATATATATATATATATATATATATATAGATATATATAGATATATATATATATATAAAATATATACACTAACTCCATGGTTATATATTGGGAAATGCAGCACATTTCCCAATATATAATAAATTCCCAAACCAGTGCACATCATTTTTGAGTTATCACTTACAAACCATTCACAATCCATTTTTGACATTGCATATTATAGTCTTTAGCTATTACTTTTAGATCACAATGATTTAGCTAATTTTGACGTTGTCTAATAAGATATTTTCCCTAAATTATAGATAGATAGATAGATAGATAGATAGATAGATAGATAGATAGATAGATAGATGGATAGAAAAACACACATACAGATAAGTAGAGTGTGTCTTGTGCACTATTTGGGAATCTTGGTTCCCCTATGTAAAACATATGTAGTATTTTGCACTGTAAAGGTAAAGGACAGGTTTTGTGATACGTGGCAAAGCTAGGAGCTAAAAACACATTCACTAGACCTACCAAGTAAGACTTTATACATATTTAACACAACATCCCTACATATTCCATTTATTTGAGTTGAATTTTAGAAATTTGATTTGATATATATATATATATATATATATATATATATATATATATATATATATGGGTCTACTTCAATAGACCGGCTGCTCACTTACCTGACACCTAGTTGCCCGAGACGGCAAGACTGACACCTTCAGAAGACTGACATCTGGAAGACCGATGTTTCACGTGAGGTAAGTAACCGCTTGGCCATCCTGATAAAATTAACTAAAGTAAGCAAAACTAAACCCATCAATGTTAGGGGCTTCAACCCCCAACCCCCCCTATGTAGGCGGCTTCACCTCCCATTCCCCCCTAACTAAATATATCAACTCCGAAAACACAGTACCACATGGGTAAGGGGCAAAGTTCAACAGGATGGCCAAGGGTTACTTACCTCGCGTGAATCATCGGTCTTCCCGATGTCGGTCTTCTGAAGGTGTCTGTCTTGTCGTCTTCGGCAACTGGGTGTCGGGTAAAGATGCGGTCAGTCTACTGAAGTAGACTTGTATATATATATATATATATAGTGTAGGCACATAACTCATGTGGGATAATAATTAGTTCAAATTAAGGGACTTTTTTTTAATCTTTTATAGATTTTCAGAAAAATACAGGGTAAATGTATGCAATAGTATTCATTTACTAGAACTGTGCATATTTAGCAGTGTTTGCACTCCCAGTAAACACTGTTGAGTGCTGTTTTAAAGTTTTTACATTAGTCCAATAAGAAATCTGAAAAAAAAAGTTTTATGTCTCTTTTTGCTCATCAACAAAAAATTAGCTCTATATATTACTCATACACTGCTCTGATTACACAGGTTTGCATGCTGTACAACCTTTATGTATGCATTTGATTTTTTAGTTCTCTTTCTTTGTCAGATTGTTTGTGCATAAATTTGTAGATTGTATGTGGTGAGCTAGTGTTTAAATTACAAATGTATCTGAGTTATTTTTTATCTGACTTTCAATATGATGAATACTAATGCAAACAACAGAGACAAAGAGAGCAGACATATATAAGGAGAGAAATATGAACAGGTGAAAAGTATTTGCACTGTATTAACTAGTTACTGCTGGTAATTTTAATTTACCCTTTCTGGGCTAAGCAAGACAAGGATGCATATTTTGCAATTTTTTTAACAGATAAAAAAATGCAAATGATTATTTAAGTAAGCTGTGATTTTAAGCCAGTGGAAGGAATTCAGAAGAAAGCTACCAGAAAGATCAACAGTATGGAAATCAAAGATAATGACCAGGGGCTAAAGGAGTTAAAGAAATTCTTACATAAATTATTAAATATTAGTATAGAAGGCCATGTCAGAGAGATGTAAAAGGATCATTCTGAAGAGGCAGGAAAGTTAAGGGAGACACAGAGAGCTGATTGTAGGGTATAACTACTCCCTGAATCACAGAATGTACTTTTTCACAGATAGGAAGAGATTACTGGAATTGCTCACAAAAAGGAAATCCATATTGCCATTCAAGATAACATATAACATATAAAAGTGTAAATGGGAAAGTAGGAATAGTGTAGAGGTAGCATCTTAAGGCACTTAAAAGGGCAGACAGGAAAGGCTTATTGTTTCCTTCTACCATCAAGCAAATGTGATATAATGTAATCCAAAATATTACCTCAATATGATGCAGCATACAATGAGGCTTTATATAATTTATGTATTATTATCTAACTGGGGGAAAAGAAATTAGTGGCATGGATTTATGCAATACTAATCCAAACCATTACTGCCTGAACATCAAATGAAATAGAAATGGGTAAAGATACAAGTAAAGAAAAAGTAATTAGACTACATATTACAATGTATTTATGTATATTATAAGAAAAATGCAGAAAACAGACTACATTGCAGGGATTAGTAAATAAACCAAGTTATGTTTTTCTAATCTTATTTTCAATGAAGTAAGTAAACAGTATAAATGCATTACTCTCTGTGCAACACACGTAAAAGATACAAACACAAACTGTAATTCAGACTGATTTACTTGCACAGAAACACACAGACAGGTATGTGCTAATACACATATGTATATGCACATCTAAGTATATGTAAATTACCATTTCAGCTGTAACCCTTTTCCTTTGGTGCATGTAAAATAATTTGGAACACACCACCACCAAATGTTGTTATTATTATTTGTTACTGCTTTGATAGCAGATGTTATGAAAATGAACTGAGAGTTTTTGTATTTAATAATCTGTCTAGCTGTCTTTGATTTTCTATTCCTCTTGCAAACAGGCATTTTTAATAATATAGAATATATACTATTACATCATTTCCTCTAACCTCATTTAATTTTCCTTTAATGGCACTTTGATATTTCCTTTTACACATTTAACTGCCAGTTTGCAGTCTGTGTAATCAGATCTGGTTAAGCTACATGCAACACATTTTTCTTCTGGTTACAAGGTAATATTATACATAACATTTAGAAAATATTCACTTGGATTAGCATTGCATAAATCCACATCACTACTTTCTTTTTTAGATTATCATATAATATGTTGCTTGATAATCTAGACTCACCAGATGCCCCATAACATTTTGTTTTAATACTTCAAATGGTAAATCCCTAATTAGGTAATCTGTGCATGTATTTTTCTAGGTTTCATCTTGAAAGAGGCCAGCAGGCCTGCCTAGTTAACAACAAAAATAGTAAAAATCAGGACTCTATGTTCTCTCTGTATTTACTTCTCTCTCTCTGTATCAAATCCCTTACCTTTATACAAGGATTGGGTATGTGATATGGAATATATATGACTTGAAGGAGAGGAAAACCCTTTTGTTCATGTAGTCACTGCCGAAGTCTAAATCTCATCCCTTTATCATATATCTGTCCACTAGTAATGACCGTGATTTTTCTGGGTACTACATGGTTTTACATGCTTTGCTATACTCTAGTATTTACTGTTTTTGTCTTTTGTTAAGTTATGCTATTTATTTGTATCTAAATGAACATATATTACTGCATAATATTTTATGTGTCATTTCTGTGGTAATGAATAATTTGAAACCTTACAAAAGATTTATAGTTCTTAGCATTTGTCATTTTTTATTTTGTTTCTCATCACTTGTAAGGGTAGAGTTTTAATTAGTAGTATGCAAACTGTGGAGCAAGATGTTATGATTATACTGGCTTTCATATATTTTTGTGACATGCTCCATATTATGTTAAAGCAGAGGGTCAAAGCTGTGAAGACCCTAGTTTTTCCTAAGAATATTGTTTTTTTTCCCTATAAGGAATCTAGATGAGGAAGACAGTTGTATCTAAATGTAAGTCCATGCTATGCTTTACTTTTAAATGTGTATGAGTTCAAAATGATTGTGGCCTTATTGTTTACTACAGTGGTGTAAAGTGAAATTGCTCATCTCCATTATTTGGTATATGAAGAGGAGGAGATTAAAGCTGTATAACATTTTATTACAATAGTCTAATATTTATGCATTTGACACATTGCTTACAACTGAAAATACAGATTTTCAATTTACTGTAAGTGGGAAATGCAGACTGAAAAATATATTTTGCTGCATTTTCTTGCACATTTGGTTCTGCACTTAGTGTCTGAAACTACACACTGTTTGAATCTGGCTGAGTATTAATTATTAATATAGACTTAATTTTACTTGTTTTCTGAAATATACAAGGAGCCACCAATGCTAGTTACATTCACCCAGTCTATGCTGATGGCCTATTTTCACTCTGCCTACACCACTAGAGTAATTATTTAGTAAGAGTGTCAAAATCTTGAAATGTGATGAGACTTGTTTGTGTGTTGATCAGTCTGTCTGTGTGCTTGTGAGCCTGTATGATTGTTTTGATGTCTGTTTGTCTGTCTTTCTGTACAAAATAATGAAAAGTGTGTTATACTAGTGAAGTACAATCAGTACGGAAATTAAATTTTAGATTCTAAGAGAGCTGAATGTTAATTCTGTGCTCCCCCAATAACAAGCACAAATGTATCCTACACAATGACTGTACAATTCCAAGAGTACTTCATTGGTGAAAGGATTAGCTGATACCTTCTGGACAACATTACTCAAAAAATCATACATGTGCCTATACTGAATATTTACAACCTTTACCCCTTAGTTGCTAGAAGACTATATAGAAACATGTCACAGGAGTCCTGAGGCATATAATGTATTTCCTAAGTGGAACAGTAACCCTGACCTGACTGTTTAGAAATATCTATCAGAGCTGTATAAATTGTGCATATCTGTCTTTAAATCAGATATAAAATATTTTAATCTAGATTTTAAAGATGTCTCTGACATTATACATCTCTCAGGTTCATGTCGGAAAATTACTGAACTTCAGACATTTTTTCAGGACTTGTGCAATCAGTTGACTCCATCTTGCAAGCTTCAAGGCATATAAGTTGAGGATGCAAATTTAAAGTTATTATAGCAACTGATGTTAGGGATAGAATCTTGGAGTCTGTCATCCAAGACAGATATATTTAGACCAAGCGTTCTGCTTTATTTTGTGGGACATTTTGAATTACAGCCAACAAGTAGACCTAGTGAAGGAAAGTTGGTTGTAGTGACCTAGCCCTTTTTTGTTCACTTTGTGAAATACTGCTATAATGGCAAATCACAGCATGTGCACCAACCTGGACTTGCTCTAAAGGAGTATGCCACTGAAAATCAGACTTTAATGTGCATTAATAAATACTGAATGCAGGCCAAATCTCTCAACAGTGGCAAATGTAGAGAAGGACACAGGTATTCAATGGGCATTTCCCACTCCTTTAACCTGAAGCAATTACAGAGCATTTCAGAATCACCAAGCAGTGGTGCCACAAACAAAAAAAATGAACATCTCAAAAATAGTAACAATGAACTATGTTAAAATATATAACATCTATTTATAAAAGAAGCATGATATCCGTTACGCGTAACTTTATATTTTTTTCTCACAGTACAGTGTTGACATTTTTTATTACCAATAAAACTTGACCGTTACTTCACCTGGAATTAACTATTTTATTGGTTAGTTGACTGAGTGTCCAGGGAGAAAACTCCACCCTTGCAATAATGTAGACATACACAGACATGGAAACATGATACAATAAAACAGTAACCATACAGAGTTAAACTGTACTACATATTAAAAGCTAATGTCACTAATACAAAAACACAGATATCGCAAAATATCAGTTTAAAAACTATTTCTGCACTGTATACAATACTTCTGTGATAGCTTTCACTACTTTGTACCAGTGTGAATATGTAAGCAGCCTCAGTGATGAATGCTAGATTCTGTATATGTCTATCCCTTCAAAAATTCCAGACCCCAGTTTCTTGGACTTTGGCATAGTAAGCTTCCCTCAGTTCACAGAATTAAGTCTACCCTAGACAGCAAAAAAGAAACTTTTGGGCCTTCCTAAAAAAAAAAAAAAAAAAAATCATACTTGAAATAATCAAGATTTGGTGTATATATTATTGTTTTTCTTACTGATTAATAAGCAACAGAAAGTCATATTCTAAGACTATTACCCTACATTTTGCTTGATCCCACTTTAAATGAATAAGGAATAGTTAATGTGTTTTTAAGTATACATTTTTGAGGTTACTTTGAATACCCTGCATCAGGCCTGGACCTTCGTAGAGACGATGACCTCAATATTTGAGAATCACTGCCAAAGATCTGCCTTCAGTTTTCAGCCGTGGTACAACAAAGTAATACTTAAATAAAAATACCAGTAATAGTTTACTGACTAACCTTTATTTTACTAGAAATACAACTAGGTGATAGTTCTGTGTTCATTCAGTTGTGGAAACAATATTGATGTCTTGACTCTATAGTCAGAGCCCACATTATACACCACTTGATCTTCCTGCAACTAAGTGCTCTGCTGCAGTTATGCTTATCCCATGTACCTAGAAGAAATTGTTGAAGCCATGGATAACTTTCCTACTAACTAGTACGGCTTTCCTAACGTGGCTAACTGGGCTGTTTATTACAACACAGGTACATTTCATACTAGGTCAGTTCACTAATACAGGTAGTGGTATAATGACAAAATTTATAGTTAGTCCTCTACAACTACTCTGACATACACACTGAAAAGGATTATTCTCGTGGTAGCATCACAGCAAAGGTACATAAAGTATTTCATCTACAATTATGTCAGAGGCCAGAAGTCCCATTTTTGCATGACTCTCTTTGAGTTATCCCAGTTTCCTATATGTTTTACCATGTCTTTCCCAATTACAGAGTCAGAGGAGTAATGCACAGGACTAGTACTTAATTTACTTTCTCCTACTACTTTCTTCCGGCATGTTTATGTCCTTAATTATGTCTCATATACCAAAAATTATAATGAAACATCAAGCTAAGGAAGTGTGCTTCTCTGAGACAGAATCTATGTCAAATATGTTGAAGGGGCTGATTTTCTCTCCATGTTGCTTGCAAGTATATGTAATCAAAATTCTAATAATATTATTTTGATTAAAGAAAACAATTCACTATATAGTAAACCACAATAAATGATTTAGGCCTGTTGCAGTATTTACAAAAACATATGCAAACTAACTCTTAATTAACTAAACCAATATGAATAATTTTGTGACTAACTTTAATCCTGCTAAAATTCCAAATTATGTGCTGAAAGTTCTGCAGGTTTTCTCTCTCCATGAAGTTTTTCCTTAATACCAGATAAGGTCACTGACCCTGGTGGATTTGATGCTTAGTTTTACAGAAAGTATAAATCACACCTGGCTCCTATTCTTCTCAAGTTACTCAAAATTATTAACACTTTTCAGGTCAATATATGAATAACTCCAGAACTATCTTTTATCTACTAGCTTAACACTGACCATCACTTAATCAAGAATTCCTGTTAAGTCTACCCTACAATCTTAGCTAAATTCTTAAGAATAAGGGCTGGTAAAACTATTTCAAGATTTCAGCAAGAATTCATGAATGGAGAAAAATCCAAGGTAATATAATACTATCATAGCTCATTTAACTGTATAACATAAATTTGAAAAACAAGCTACTATACCAGTACTTGTTATCAGAAAGGCATTTGAGTTCATGTCTCTTTTCTTCATGAAATGCTCAAGTAGTTTAATTTCTCCTGACAAATATATTAATGCGGTCACAGCCCTCTACGAATCTACCTCTACTTGTCTGGTACTTGTTTGGCAATGAATGGGAGTATTTCTCATCCAGTTAATATCCTAACTGGGACAAAACAATGTTCCTTAATTGCTTTGTCTCCTTATATCATCTTCTAGAACTCTCTTTTATCATATTATTCAAGATTTAAATCATATAGGCATATGTTATGGTACAGCAAAATCAACATTACCTCTTTTGTAGAAGATATATAATCTTAAACTATTCCTAAGATCCTGAAAATTGCAGAGGACTGCAGTAGAGCTTTTAATTATAAACAAAATACTTGGAAATCAACTATATTTCTATTTGCATCATTCAAAATTTCAAGTTTCAAAATTTTAGTTCCTAAAATAAACCTATCATTTGATTAATTTGAATATTTAGTGGTCAAACACAAAGCCAAATTGGTATCACTCTTTTGTCTGAATTGAAGTCAGTCAATTAACAAAATAACAGATGACTTTATATCATTGTCAAACTCAAGTTTAAATTCTTAGCAAAATCTTTGACAATTAAAATAAATATTTTCTCACACCTGTTTTACTTTTGCAAAAGTGCATCTTTGTGCATGTTAATGGATGTTTTTTAACTCATTACAATTTGTACTTGGTGTTTACTAAACCTACTGGAGCACATTTTGGATGGTGTCCACTGCACACATTCCTTTTGGTTATTGGCTTTGCTACACGTGCTTTGAAACTTAGTTTTAAGGTCATTACAGCCAAGTGACACCTCCAGGTTTTTCTGCAGGTATACCCTACTGATGCCTTTAGGCTTCGAATATTGCTTGTTCATATTTGCATTTATAATTCTAAAACTATGCTGGATAAAAGGCATGAGAATACTTCGTTTAAATCTTACATGATGGCAAACATAACTGTATTGATATTTGACTTCTATCTAGTGAGGTTAAAGAGATATTAATTGATGTTCATGTGATATTTTTTATATTGTCATAAATGTTGTGTTTTTTTTCCTAAATATCTCAATAACCAAATAGCACAGACAGAACTGCTTAGCCTCACATGAAAGCTCTCAGCTGGATAAAGAAAAAAATGCTGCTGACAGCATGTATGTAGCCTGAGGTATTGCTGACATATTAAGTTGTTTACACTATATTACAGACATTACTTACTGTGTTTACTATTACCTGAGGTATTGCTGACATATTAAGTTGTTTACACTATATTACAGACTTATCACTTACTGTGTTTACTATTACCTGAGGTATTGCAGACATATTAAGTTATTTGCACTATATTACAGACTTATTACTTACTGTGTTTACTATTACCTGAGGTATTGCTGACATATTAAGTTGTTTACACTATATTACAGACTTATTAGTTACTGTGTTTACTATTACCTGAGGTATTGCTGACATATTAAGTTGTTTACACTATATTACAGACATTACTTACTGTGTTTACTATTACCTGAGGTATTGCTGACATATTAAGTTGTTTACACTATATTACAGACTTATTACTTACTGTGTTTACTATTACCTGAGGTATTGCTGACATATTAAGTTGTTTACACTGTATTACAGACATTACTTACTGTGTTTACTATTACTTCTAAAAGCCAGTTTAAGATCTAGAACCTAAAGAATACTATAGGTTCATAAGTAAGTACTAGGCTATTGGCCCTAGGGCCTATATAAGCCTAGCCAAAAAGGTACCCAGGCTTTTGCCACCCAAGAAAATTATTTTCCTGTGCCCCTGTCAAGTAGAGCCACAGAAGTGATCCCCTGGGTGAAATTCCTATTTCCTATCCAATCATCAAGATTTTTCTTGAAGAGTGTTAATGAGGAGCTCTGTTTGACATAGATAGGTAGCCTGTTCCAGGGTATGGGAAGTCTCTGGGACAGGAATCTATCCCTCCAGCATGTTCTGTTTATTGTGGTGACAAGGTTTAGGTCCCTAGAGCATGTAGCTCAGAGGGATTGGGATTTCTTTAAGTGGAGCATGTCCAACAGCTCTGGGTTTGACATAGCTTTGTATGTATTGCCTCTGAGTAGGCGATATGCGACAGAGTAAAGCTGGAGTTTTGGAGTACTACCACTACAAAAACAGTCTGTGCTGATGAGTTTGCCATTTACACTTCCTTATTAACCCCTACAGTTCCAGAGACATGAACATGTGTTTGAAATGTGAGGAAATTAGTTGATTCTATCAAAAACCCTAAGCTCCACACATCAGAACTTACAAGGCAAACTTCCAGTGTTCCATTGGAGGGAATGAGTTAAGGCAGTCAAGGAAAGTCTAAAAAAACTTTGAAAAAATAAAACTCCATGTATCAGCTTGATTGGACTGTCTGACCCTAAAATTTAAGGGTGATCTAAAGTTACAAACCAGTTATTTCTCTCTTGTCTACGACTATTAAATATTTATCTAGTTCATGGCATTAGGAATCAAGCTTGTTTAATATTCCATTATGGAATTGTGAGCTAAGGATTCAAACTGAAGTTTTAAGTTCTTTACTTATCTAATCTCTTTCTCAACAAAAATCAAACTATTCCTCTTTACTACCGTCTTATATTTATTAATTATTCTATACATCCATCCTTTATTAAAATAGATATAATTAGGTTTCTTCTATGGCAACCTCTTTTAAGCAACCTAAGTATTACAAGAAATAGCATACTACTTCACACTAAACATGGTCCTATGCTAATTGATGTGCAATGCTCACATTTTATAGAAATTAACAAGTTAATTTTAGCAGTATTAAGCTGTCAAAGTGGAACTTAAAAATGCTGGCTTTCTCTCTTCTGATTTTCTTCATTATTGATATACTAAAAGGTTAACTCTAGTTTTCAAAAGTGCCAAAGATAAATTCAACCTTATCTCAGCACAGATGGATTAATCCAAAAAAACAAATGTTCATATATTTAAAATTCCATAGTATAGTCTAAATAATACTCAATAGTTCATTTGCCAGATTATTGGAGTTCTAATCTAAAAAATATTTTGCCATATTTACAATTTTGGAAAAATGCCTACAGATTATTACTTTACCCAAAATGCAACAATTTATGTTATTGCATAATGCTGAAATATCTCAGATAAGGACTAGTGAGTAAATTATTTACTCTGTACTGTTTGATTTGTAATGATAATGTGGTTGCTGCTTTATTATACATATTTTGGTTGTGTAAGTCAATAAAGGGTATTTGTTCCCCAACTGACCTTCATGGAAATCACATTATTTCTATCATTCAAGATTGCAAATGGTATTACTGTCTTTTATGTATGCATATGAATAATGTTTCCAACCCAGCCACTGGGGATGCACAATCCAGTGCATTTCTTTGTGCCGGTCCCAATCCCGGATAAATGGGGAGGGTTGCATCAGGAAGGGCATCTGGCGTAAAACTTCGCCAAATCATTTCATGCAGACACCAATAAGTACTTTAATACCGGATCGGTCGAGGCCCGGGTTAACAATGACCGCCACCAGTACTGTTAGCCTACAGGGTGCTGGCGGAAATTGGGCTACTGTTGGCCAAAGGAGGAGAAGAGGTGGAAGACATGGCCGAAGACAGGAAGAGAGGGGAAAGGCTAGGACTGTGGTAGTGAGGGTCGGAAACTTTGAATGTTGGCAGTATGACTGGTATAGGGAGAGAGCTAGCTGATATGATGGACAGAATGAAGGTTGGTATATTGTGTGTGCAAGAGACCAGATGGAAGGGGAGTAAGGCTAGTGTATCGGAGGTGGGTTCAAATTGTTTTATCATGGTGTGGATGGAAGGAGAAATGGCGTAGGAGTTATTCTGAAGGAACAGTATATTAATAGTGTTTTGGAGGTGAAAAGAGTGTCGGATAGAGTAATGTTTATGAAGCTGGAAATTGATGGTGTAATGATGAATGTTGTTAGTGCATATGCTCCACAAGTTGGGTGTGCAATGGATGAGAAAGAAACATTTTGGAGTGAACTGGATGAAGTGGTGATGACTGTACCCAAGGGTGAGAGAGTGGTGATTGGAGCAGATTTCAATGGGCATGCTGGTGAAGGGAACAGAGGGGACGAAGAAGTGATGGGTAGGTATGGTGTTAAACAAAGGAATGTAGAAGGTCAGATGGTAGTGGATTTTGCGAAAAGGATGGACATGGCTGTGATGAATACATTTTTTAACAAAAGGGAGGAGCATAGGGTGACATACAAGAGTGGAGGAAGATGCACACAGGTGGATTATATCTTATGTAGGAGAGTCAGTTTGAAGGAAATTGGAGACTGTAAAGTGGTGACCGGAGAAAGTGTAGTTAGGCAGCATAGGATAGTGGTTTGTAGGATGACGTTGGTGATTAAGAGGAGGAGGAGGAGTGTGAGGGCAGCACCAAGGATCAAATGGTGGAAATTGAAAAAGGGTAATTGTGAGGTGGAGTTCAGGGATGAGTTAAGACAGGCACTGGGTGGCAGTGAAGAGTTACCAAATAGCTGGGTAACTACAGCAGAGCTAGTAAGGGAGACTGCTAGAAAGGTGCTTGGTATCACATCTGGACAGAGGAAGGATGACAAGGAGACATGGTGGTGGAGTGAGGAAGTACAGCAGAGGATACAGAGAAAGAGGTCGGCAAAGAAGAAGTGGGAATGTCAGAGAGATGTCAGAGAGATGAAGTAGACAGGAGTATAAGGAGATGAGGTGCATGGCAAAGAGAAAGGTGGCGAAGGCTAAGGATAAGGCATATGAAGAGTTGTATGAAAGGTTGGACACTAAGGAGGGAGAAAAGGACCTGTACCGATTGGCTAGACAGAGGGACCGAGTTAGGAAAGATGTGCAGCAGGTAAAGATGATAAAGGATAATGAGGGAAACATGCCCACAAGCGAGGAGAGTGTGTTGAGATGGAACGAGTACTTTGAGGGGTTGATGAATGAAGAGAATGAGAGGGAGAGAAGGTTGGTTGATGTAGCGAGAGTGAATCATGAAGTACAATGGATTAGCAAGGAGGAAGTAAGGATAGCTATGAAGAGAATGAAGAATGGAAAAGGCTGTTGGCCCAGATGACATACCTGTGGAAGCATGGAGGTGTTTAGGTGAAATGGCAGTGGAGTTTTTAACCAGATTGTTTAATGAAATCTTGGAAAGTGAGAGGATGCCTGAGGAATGGAGAAAAAGTGCTTTGGTACTGATTTTTAAGAATAAGGGTGATGTGCAGAGCTGTAGTAACTACAGAGGGATTAAACTGATCAGTCACAGCATGAAGTTGTGGGAAAGAGTAGTAGAAGCAAGGTTAAGAAGGGACATGATGATTAGTGATCAGCAGTATGGTTTCATGCCGGGAAAGAGCACTACAGATGCGATGTTTGCTCTGAGAGTGTTGATGGAAAAGTACAGAGAATGTCAGAAGGAGTTGCATTGTGTTTTTGTAGACTTAGAGAAAGCATATGACAGGGTGTCTAGAGAGGAGTTGTGGTATTGTATGAGGAAGTCAGGAGTGTCAGGGAAGTATGTAAGAGTGGTACAGGATATGTACAAGGGTACTGTGTGACAGAGGTGAGGTCTGCGGTGGGAGTGACGGATGCATTTAAGGTGGAGGTGGGGTTACATCAAGGATCAGCTCTGAGCCCTTTCTTATTTGCAATGGTGATGGACAGGTTGACAGACGAGATCAGACAGGAGTCCCCGTGGACTATGATGTTTGCAGATGACATTGTGATCTGTAGTGAGAGTAGGGAACAGGTGGAGGAGACCCTGGAGAGATGGAGAGATGCTCTAGAGAGAAGAGGAATGAAGGTCAGCAGGAATAAGACAGAATATATGTGTGTGAATGAGAGGGAGGATAGAGGAATGGTGAGGATGCAAGGAGTAGAGGTGGCGAAGGAGGATGAGTTTAAATACTTGGGGTCAATAGTTCAGAGTAACGGTGAGTGTGGAAGAGAGGTGAAGAAGAGAGTACAGGCAGAATGGAGTGGGTGGAGAAGAGTGTCAGGAGTGATTTGTGACAGACGAGTACATGTAAGAGTGAAAGGGAAGGTCTACAAGAGGGTAGTGAGACCAGCTATGTTATATGGGTTGGAGACAGTGGCATTGACAAAAAGGCAGGAGTTTGAGCTGGATGTGGCAGAATTAAAGATGTTAAGATTTGCACTGGGTGTGATGAGGATGGACAGGATTAGGAATAAGTATATTAGAGGGTCAGCCCAGGTTGGAAGGTTTGGAGACAAAGCCAGAGAGGCACGATTACGTTGGTTTGGACATGTGCTGAGGAGGGATGCTGAGTATATTGGGAAAAAGATGCTAAGGATGAAGCTACCAGGTAACAGGAAAAGAGGAAGGCCTAAGATAAGGTTTATGGATGTGGTGAGAGAGGACATGCAGGTGGTTGGTGTGACAGAACAAGATGCAGAGGACATAAAGAAATGGAAACAGGTGATCTGCTGTGGCGACCCCTAACGGGAACAGCCGAAAGAAGATGATGATGATGAATAATGTTTCCACAGAGAGATATTTTTTCATCTGCTCAGAATCATCGTGGGTGAAATATTTTAAATGACTGAAAGAAGAAGAAGCAGAGGTCTCAATAAGTTTATGAAGATCCTGTATTTTGCCTTGTCTGGATTTGTGGGAAAGAGCCAACATATTTCTGCCATATAAAAAACAAATATCCAAACTTATGCAATTACTTGACAAACAGATTTGCAAGAGATATAGATCACTGGGATAAGGAGTGGACTGGGGATTAATTAAGAACCATCACACTAGGCGCTATGTGAGTGGTGTAGATTTCTGTCTAGCCTGTCAGTAATACAGATGTATTCTGCTGCTCACTGTATGTCATTTATTGTCATAAAATGCTTTATTAGAGATAATATACAACGTGGAAGCTGTAGAACTGTTGTTTCAATTTTAAAATTTACATGCTCTGTTTACTTGCTGACTTTAAGAGCTGCTCCAATTTATCATACTTGTGCTACCATGGTTATTGTTTGATATGCTTTCATGATAGTAAATGTAATTTTGTTAATATTTTTACATATATTGCACATTGAACATGATGCTGTATCCATAATTGTGCAATGGTTTAAATGCCTCGATTACTACAATGGAATGTTATGTTTATTTTTCTACATTTGAACATATTTTTAATACACATAGTTTTAAGTGCGGGCCATATCACAAGCAGATACTTTAAGAGAAACCCATCCTGCAAGACTGACATAACAAAAAAACTCATGTAGCATACATATAAATTCAATATGTACCATGCACTATTAAGATAAAATAAGGTTCATTCATCGCTTGTGATAACTATGTAAAAAATGATATGAGTTCATTTAAAATATTGCCTCACATTCCAGTTTTCAAAATACTGATAACAAAGATCTCTTGAATCTCACTGAGCCTAATATACAGTGATCCAGCTATTCCAAAGTATGCAACATTCCAACTATTTGTAGCTGAGATATCAGAATGCAGCAAATTTTGTTTAGTGAGAGAGAAAAAAAGCAGATTGCTTCAGGCTGGAATGGTAGTGGCAAAGTATGCAAATACTTCATGCTCAAAAGAATAACAGTAGTGACGGCTGTAAAATAAATAAAAAAAGGGGGTGCCCACTAAAATAGATCTAAATCTATTCTAGTTTATTACTGAATTTAATTTACCAAAAATAAAAACATGGCTCATGTTTAGTTTAAGTCTGCCTACTGCTTTCTTCCTACATAATGCAATGACTGTGTAATCATTTTCACTATTATGGCTAACAGGTCATGATGTTACAGAAAGAAATTATGACTTAAGGTAGAAATTAAGCTAAAAAAAAGATAAACTCAAAAGTAATCCTAATGGAGACATGACATGTATTCAAGTATTTAGTAGTAGGAAGAACACCACCAAGAATACATGCGGCATGGAAGTAAACTGAAGCTAATTATTAAGTATGTCAAAGTTTATAATGATGCGTGACAAGCTCACTATTACAAAATGGTCATAGGAAGAAGAGAATGCTCAGACATAAGAGAAACACTGTTATAACACTAACTACACTCATGCATTTACCTTCAAGATTAAATTTATCGTTACCTTCAACCCTGATTTTTAGCTTACCATAATTCACTTCCTCTGATTTGAAGATATCAAGTTCTACATGAAAACATGCTGCCTATACTTGTCCAAAACACAAAGCCAAAACAAGGCATGCCTTTCCTTCCAAAAATGATATTTCTGCTCTTTGATTATAAGTAATGAGATGTTGCATGCTTTGGCCAACATCTGATCTCAGAAGTAGCACTGCAGATTCTATTAATTACAGTGGGACTTTGAAATCAATTTAATAAATAAAACAAGCATCAAAACAAATGCTGTATACTTTACTGAGTTCAAAATACACCATCAGAGTGACAATACCTCATGTATACCGAACAGCTATAAACAGGCTGCTAATAGTGTTTGTTATGATGGCCTCCTATATAAATAGTAATGTTTAAGGATTTCCTTCATGCTCACTGACATCATTCAGAAGTATAATATCATCCACCCCATCCAACCACTACCTTTCTTTCCACTCCACTAACTACCTTGATTATAGCAAGCTCAGATGCTCATAAGCCTAGTACTTATTATACAACAGGAACTTCTCATTGTAACATTTATTAATTATTAACATTTATTAATGTCTGTTATGTACTTCACAGATAAAGATTCTAGTTGTCTACTGATGTACTATGTTCTTCATCTGTAAATATGCTGTAAGTAATTGCTATGTTAAATTGTTAATCGCTATGTAATCCAATGTAACTACTGTCTGTTAATTTTACTGTGGAGCTTTTCTCCCCGGGCCTCCGCTGAAAATGGACCTGCGTCCAGTCGGACACTCCCGGTCGACAAATTTAAATAAATAAATAAATGTGTTACTCATTGCATGTCATTTGATAGAAGCAAACATGAGAAATGACTTTCTGAGAATGAACAGTTGAAAAATTTTAAAAGATGACATGGCAAAATTGTGAAATCTAATAGCAACTTTGAAAAAGCTAAGACTAGATGCAAATCTGTGAGATCTTATCTATTGCTAATAAAGTCTTAATAGTTTCATACAAGTCTGCCAGCTCATAAATGCAAAAGAGTAATTCAAAAGCAGATAAAATGAACATTTAGTTCATTGCATATGCAGTCTATTGCATGCTGACTTATAATACTAAATCTAATCTAAAGAAAAACAGCAACAATAGTATATCCAGTAGTAGTGAGATATTCTATGTAAATTGTTCACCGCAAATTATGAAAGTAGTAGAAAATGTAATATGCAGTAACACAACATGTTTAATTGTTTTGTAGAACATGCCTACACAGAATATCCAGAACAGCAATATGACCTACTACATTACTGGAAATGTGTTTTGCATCTTTTTTAATATATATTTAGAAACAATGATCACTTAAACCAATATCTCAATAAATCTGGTTGCTATGGTCTGAAATGCAATGATGATACTATAGGCATTCAGGATGCATTACAGCTATCAAAATATACTTCAGAGTTCAAACGCCTATTAATTATTGTAAACCTCAAGGTGCAAATATCATTGCAACAGGGTGACAAAGGTCCAACAGTTCTACAGTAGGCTTCGACAGACATAATCAGGATTCCTTGTATTTCTGAGAAACAGTAAGACCTGCACAAAATACTACAGTCCCAAAGATTATCAAAGTCATATCATGCAATACACATATGGAAACCTTTCTAATCTCACCCCCTGCACTACCACCCTCATGCACATAGAGCAATAGCAAATCTTGAAAAAAATTAAACTCCACCCTTTGGAACTTTGTACATCTGTAATTCAGCATATGATAGCAAATATGTAGCAGCTTTTCAAAAGGCATAAACTGCAGCAGTACTGATTGCATGGTGTTGTTTATACATGACTGCATGTAATTACTCCCTTCATCAAAATAACAAAAATTACACTGCTGGACTTAATTAGGCAAATGAAAGTATTGGTTCTTTTAAATCTTTTAGCTTCTATGATTTCTGAACTATTTTCTTTCATGAAATAAATAAAACTAAACAAAAACATAAAACTAAGTTGAAAAAAGCTAATTAAACAGCAACAAATCCAGACATAATATGCACGATTTTTACAGATGTAGTTTTGCTTCAAAAGATATAATACAATACTAAAACAATAATTTTTTAACCATACCATATTTTTACTCATTTCGTAAAAAAATGGATATCATTTGTACATATGCTATAAAAAATGTATATGTGTGTGTATATATATCTATCTATATATATATATATATATATATATCTCTATATATATATATATATATCTATATATATATATATATATATATATATATATATATATATATATATATATATATATATATATATATATATATATAGAGAGAGAGAGAGATAGCTTTGTTTACCAGGAAAGTCCAACTAAGATAAAACTTCTTTTTTTTTTTTTAGCAGAGGCCCAGGGAGAAACACTCCACATTTAACAGTTTTGACATAAGATACTTGACATTACAAGGGATACAAGATACATGTAAGCGTACATACGTGAGAGAAAAAATATACAATAGCTTACATCAACATCATTTTGGAACAGAGTATGTACATAGTATACATAGGTATATACAGTGTTGAACATTCATTGGAAATAGACACAGGCTTGTATATACCAAAAATAGTAGACGAAATAATAAAAAAAATATTAAAAATATAAAATATTAAATAGTATATATTGCATTTATAAACAAACTATAAATATTATATATTACAATTATAAATGTTAAATATTTAAAAAATATAAAAATAATAAATAACAGTTTCATATTTGCTATACATGTCTCTTCAGATGTGACTAACTGCAAAGTGTTTTCAATGCAAGCCAGAAGCAAATTGTTTTCAATTTGTCTTATTTTATAGTCATTATGTAACATATCATTTTATTTTTTACAACCTTAAATGTAATTGCAACATAGCCTAGCTAACTCAAGTTACATAATATATTCTACTAGTCTTTTAAAATGAAACAGACTTGAATTTTGGTCTTGACACAGAAATGGCTACTGGTATGTGTATACACACACACTCATACACACTCATATATGGGCAGTAATGTACTAGTAATAATTGTTTACTGTCACCTTCTAAAAAGCTGCTTTTTAAAGAAAGGTTGTGCTGTTAGTCCAGCTAGCACATGTGGCATAGTTATTCTTGTAAACAAGGAAATGTGAACCAGTGAACCAAAAGTCTTGAGAACCATATCAAGAAATACTGACACACAATGTTAAAATATCACTCTGTCAAAAAATATGCCATATGAAAGAAGAAAGGAAATGAAAGGAATAAAATATCTATCACACTGTTAAAACAATAAATCTGAATGACATAAAAATGCAAAACTAAAATGTATACTAACAGGAACCGTAGAAAATAAAGGCTGGTATATTGAAGCATTTGGTCTGTTTTTCTAAGGACATAGGAATTTCCTATTGCATTGCACAAAATCAGAACATATGTTTTCCACATCATATGAAAATGTATACAGTAGTTCAGGTATTCATGCCAATACTACAATCTAAAAAATAATTCTGACTGAAGCCACCAGTATCATTACTATTACCACCGTGCAACAATTCAGATAGAGTCCAAAGCTGAAAACCTCTTGGTATCATTTAAAACTGGAGATTTTGCAAATTAATGTGGTGTGTCATGTGTCTGTATAACAGAGGGTAGACAAAGTGCTTACAGTTTGTAAACATAAAACCTGAATTTGTGGCTTTGACATAAAATGTTTGACCATCCTACTATCAATTAGAGTTGAGAGTAAGTTTCAAAAAAAAGGTAATTTGTATGGGCCTGTATTTAAAACATCAGCTGATTTGTTTCCCTCTTGAAGCATTCATGGAAGTGTTATTTAGGCTAAGAAATATATGTCTATCTGGTTTGGAGTCTAATAGTTACCGCATAGTAGTAGTAAACTATATTTCCATGCTGTCATTCACTATGTTCTTCCAGTGTAAAAGGTTAAAAGTCATGCTGTATACTGCAGCTAGACCATGTGATAATAGAGCCCAAAGCTTAGTGCAATTATACACTGAGGTTATGTTGCATACCTTACTTTGATTGCTGTTGCTGCACTGCTTGGGTATATAGGAATCAAATGGACTGCCTTTTGGATTTCTATAGAATACAAGCAGTTATCCCCCACAGTTTCTATGTTCAAACCAGGGCAAGATGCAGTTCAGACCTAACATGAAAATACTAATGGTAATAAGGCAGCCATTTTAGTCAATCTTCTGAGACAAACTATACGGATATATAATTTTTTTTATAAAAATATATAAAAGCTGTACAACCAGAGCCTGGTTTCCATACATTATTATGAGCTCTGCCTGTTTGAAATGACTTATACAGAATCACTAGTCATTTGACAGTGCTGTTCTTAAATTTGTTAGGAATACCTCTATAATATTGTCTTGCTCCATGCAATTTGTGCGACATATCTTTTAAAATCCATGTTAAGGTCTTTTTTAATATTTTGTACAGTAATATTCTCCTTACTTTATAAGAGAATCTTTTCATTACTGGTCTTGATTACACAGATGAATTATCTATGAAAATGTTCAAAATACCTTTAATTTCCCCCAGTTGTTCCTCTTATTTGGTAAGTATGCAACATTAATGGGTTTTATCTTTTGCAATATTTATATATATTTATAGGGAATATATAATTTGCATAGTTAAAGAATTTACAATTGCCCTAACACTTCTCTAAACTCATGTTTGTATTTATCCTTGTCTTAGATTTTTTTTAATACTTTGACTAGAATGACATATTTTTGGAAATCAGAAAGATCTTCATTAGTGTGTGTGTGTGTGTGTGTGTGTGTGTGTGTGTGTGTGTGTGTGTGTGTGTGTGTGTGTGTGTGTGTGTGTGTACATCAACATAAGAGAAAGAGAAGATGATATGCAGACAGGTGTAGATGAAAATATCAGAAATATTTTTATAACCATATTCTCGTTAATGAAACTATATATAGCCCTCAAATGGATAGACTCTATGAACATCTCTTGGGAGGGTTTTAAGAAAGTGGCTATTAAACACCTATTAGCACACAAAATAGTAATGGATAAAAGAAACAAAAACAGCAAAACTTGAGCAACTTGTGAACAAACCTTCAATATCATACTAGCATAAAACATCATGCACACTATAGAGTAACATGTTATAAGGGAACCTAGCAATATACCCACAAGCTCACAACTAAATATGATATTGCAAACATTAATGTATGTGTTGTCTTTAAATTGTTTAAACTTGTTTGAGAAAGCATCTATGTATATAGTGTAAATAGGTTTGTTATATGACATTCATGTTTTTATATTAACTACAGTGTATAACTTTCTCTTATGGTCATGTTGTAAATATGAGAATTTTTGTGTCTTTTATAAATGCAAAATGAAAATAAAAATTATTGAAAAAAATAGAAATATTTTCATTGAATACAAAGTACAGAACTTTCAAGGCTAGACTATAGGAGGTAAAATATTTTTTAATATTTTCAAATACCCTACTGCATATTCTATTTATGGAATGCATTCTAAAAGGAAATACAGCAAAGGTTCATGCAAAATACATGGCATTTTAATTCTTAGTTAATAAAATGTAGTACAGGAGTATGTAAATAAAATGTCAATGTTTTATAGGCTGTGTGCCAAACATAAATGTGCATTTTAAGTATTATTTTGGTTATCATTTTAGAATTATTCGCATGGGTATTTTTTAAAAAATGAGATATTAATAATGCATGTTTGCCCATTTACAGAATAACAAACTTGTATTTGCATATTAAGTACCACGTAATTCCTAAATAACAATAAAGTGAACAAATTCTATACTAACAGAAATTCATCCTCTTTTGTTTGAACACTATGCACACCTACTTGTTAATGTAAATTGGTTCTTTTTTCTTTCCCTTTTCCCTATTTATAAAACAATGAATGAGAACTAATTCTTATTTTATTGGTATTTACATGGTATGTGCTACTTTATTCTGTTTTAAAATTATTTACATTTGCTTGTTAAAATGAGAACAGGTAGATGCAATGATGGAAAGAGAGAGGGAGGGGCTAAATTTCAATGTCAACGGTCCTTCCAAGAGGGAGGAAGGGTTATGTTCATAGCCTCTCCATTTGAGATTAAGGGTATCATCTGAGGAGCCAAATTAATGGGAGGGATGGAGAAATTATTAGAAAAAAGGAGGAGGCCAAAGTGTATGCATTAGATATAAGATCTATTATGCTGTCTGTCAGAAAAATTGTTTTGCACCCCCTTAGAGCCTTACACAGAGTGTATCAATGCTGGGAAGGGCTACATTCCCTAAAGAGAGAAGACCTTATACTGAGACACAAACTGAGAGGTTACCCTATAGAATGCTACACAATTAAGAGGTGCATTGTTGAAACATCTCAGAAACTACAATCTCAGCATTGTTAAGCTATGACCAATGACATGAGTAAATGTTGTGGTGCATGTGGGGGGGGGGGTGTCTGCAAGAGAGCAAAAAAGCATAGTAAATTGAAAAAAAATAAATAAGAAATGGTCATGTAAGCACCTGTTTTCTGATTTGCAACTACTTCAAATGTATATATGAATAAAATACCACTCAGTTCGCTTGTATTTTCTGCTAGATGGTTACTGTATTTTATCTTTTTTAGTTGTAGAGTTATCTGAATTTTTGCATAAATTTTGCTAATGATTTTCTTTCAAAGAACATGGGAACTCACTGGTATGTTGACGCTTCTGATAAAACAGGAGTAAGTACTGCTAAGTAATTCATTAATCAGACAGCAGTTTGTTTTTATTTATCTGTTAACCAGGTAAGCCCATTGGACACAAGCTTCGGGCACAACCTGGGAGCAGTGACTGGTTAAGTGACCTGCTAACAGTCACACAGTAGGCAAATGGGTCAAACCCTGAACAACAAGAAGCAGCTCATTAACAGAATAGTACATTGGATCTTCACATAGCAACTTCAAATCACTCACTGTTCAGACAGACCAAATTAAAAAAATAAAGACTTGAAAAAATAGAGACTTCTACGTTACCACCTTATAACCACTTGGAAGAATACATACAGAGTGTAGCACACTTAATTGCCTTTCTAATAGCATTACTGGTAAGTATATCAAAACAGGAAATATAAGTGCCTTCACGCTGAAAAAAAATACTCATAATCTACTTTACAAAGGTGGAAATTTAATTGATTTTTCTAATTATAAACCCATAGCCATCTTATCGCCTATTTATAAAATTGTCAGAAAGTATATCAAAAACTTATTTAATACTATACAACATGACTTTCATTCAGGTCATAGTATTGAAACCACCACACTTACCATCTGAAATATCATTAATCTGAAAAGAAATCAAGGTCAACAAGTGGCCTGTCTCTTTTTAGATTTAACAAACATTTTTGAAACATTATTATGTCATCTTCTACTCAGTAGCCTGGACAATTTAATTATAAGCAGAAAGCAATAAATGAGTTCAATAACTACTTACATTGGCAAAATACATATTCTGCCTACCTTCCTATCTCTGTTGGTATTCCCTCAAGGATACATCTTAGGTCCTCTCTTGTTTAATACATTCAATCAACAATGTGTATACAACAATAACAGATGCTTCATTAGTACAATATGCAGATGAATTAATGGTAATATGCTCAGCCAAAATCCTCACCCAATTTCCAACCGTAACACAGTATGCTCTTCACAATAGAAAGGAATGTATAACTAATTCTCAATTACCTCTACATGTAAAAATAAAAGAAAAAAGAAAACTAGTTTTACTTACATTTGGAAATGCTCATAACCAATTCAGTTTTCACTATCACATCACTGGAAAATATACCCACACAACAGGTAACCCACACTTAACGTCTAGATCTCATAATAATCAAAAAAATTTAAATTTTATCACCACATGCACTGTATCACCTCAAAAACTATGGAAAGAATTAGGACTGCTGTATAAATATAAGACATACCTAACCGAGCAAACACTGTTTGCAACAGTTTGTGCACTTCTGCTCCCTGGCTTTCTGCATATATCAATATTTTTGACCAACATATCAAAAACCCAGCTGCAAAAATTAGAAAGACGCTTATAATGAAATAGCCAAATTTGCAGCAAATCTGCCAAAAATATATATGTAAAACAACCACAAAAAATAACAAATCTAAAACAAACTCTTATTACACAAAATAATCTTCACTCAGTAAGCACTTTCATCTTCATCTGACTTCTTCAGACTGAATGAAAATTTACACCACCACATATTTAAACATAAGCTAATTGAATAATTATACTAATTAATCAATCAAAAAGCTTAATGCCTAAGCCTTCTCTTTTTCAGAAACACTTTAAAATTTTCTTTATTGTTCAACCCTGGAGGATGGCTGGCATCTAATCTTAGTTGCCAGCAATATTCACTCCAGTCCAAATCATCCTCAGCATCAACTCTGTTAGTGAAACAAGCCACTTGTTGTAACTCCATAAACTTGGGTAAACCATGCCCCATGCATTGTTTAAATCATTTTTTTTTTCTGTAGCATAAATGTGCTCCTGAATTCTGAAGGACAATTCCCTTTTTGTTCAACCAACATAATAAGCAGGGCATACTGTGCAAACTGACAAATAAACCAAAAACCTGGACTTACAAGTAAAAAAAAATATATAACAGAAATATTTACCTCATTGATGACTAGTCCTTTTATATTTGTATTGATGTAAGAACAAAATTTACAATCATAGCATTTAAAGATTCCTTCTTTACCAGGTTTAAAGGTAACATTTTTTGAAATTTAACCTAGACTGAAAAATATTCTTTATTTTTTTAATTTATTTTTTCCTCTTTTATTAACAAAAATAGGAGTATCTTCATCTAAATCTTTTACTTCAGGAAAACTACTTAAAATTTTCCAATTTCCCTTAATAATTTATTTTATATGTTTAGTATCCACCAAGTATTGTAACAACATACCCATATTATAATTATTTAAGTTCTTTTCTTTATCTCAGTTATACTATTTGTTTCTCTCACTATAAACCTCTTGGAACTTTTCTTTGACTAATCTGTTAGGAAAACCTCTGACTATAAACTTATAACATAAAAACTTGGCTTCTTTTAAGAACAGCTCATCATTATCTGTCAGATTACTCGCCCTTAATAATGCACTTTTACAATCTTATTCATGATGCCTAAAGGATGCATACTATTGTATTCCAAATACATATTACTTTGCACTTTTTTCTTATAAACTTTTGTTTTTAACCTATTAGAATCCTTAAAAACTTCAACATCTAAAAATTATAAACTACAAAAATCATAATTTAATGTAAATTTAAAAAAAATCACTAACAAATTTCAAATAATTGAAAAAGCACAACAAGCAGTCTATCACCTCTCCACATCAAAAAAGATCACCAATAAAATGCTTAAAATAGACTATATTATAACAAAACTCACTTTATCTAATAAATTCCTTTTCCCAACCTGTCATAAAAACATTGGCATAGCTGAGGACCATAGCTGCCCCCATACCCACACTACTGACCTGCTGAAAAAAGGAACCATTACATTCAAAAAAGTTATATGTCAAAATGATATCGAGCATGCCCATGATTAATGCCACTAAATCATTTGAAAAAAAACCTAAAATCCAACACTTCTGTGCTTACATAATCCATAAAGGCGGGCAAAAAACTGAGCTTAACTCAAACAATATTAACAAATATAACAATAATAGAAGCACAATCTATAGAAAACCAACCTATTCTAATGCTTTTTTGCACTTTACCAGTAGTCACCCTTACCATCAAAAGAGAGTGGTGGTTAAAGGGCAGATGGTAAGGGCGACTAGAATGGTATCTGATGATATTGATTTCATTAGTGAATGCGAGCTTTTGAAAATTATGTTCATCAATAGAGGGTATCCAGAAATTTTGGTGGACAATATTATCTCCAAAGTTAGCATTAAATGAAACATAGGGCACTTTAAACCCCTATTACAGAACAATTTGCCCAAAATGTTGAACACATAGCATATCAACATAATATGGTCACAAACAACAAAAAGCATGATTTTAAGACCAGTTTTCTCTGCACGTATTCTCTTGACCACCTTAGAATAAGAGAAATGTTGAATAAAAATTGGGCCATTATAATGGAAGATGGTGGGCTGTTCAAAATATTAGGGGAGAAGCCTAACTTTACATATAGAAAAGGTGCAAATTTAAAAGCATTACTTGAAAGAAAAAGAAGAACTAACCAAGTTAGGATTTGTGGAATGTACAAATGCGGGTCGTGCCAACAATGTAAATATATACGGATAGACAATAAAATTACCATTAGGGAGAGGATGTATCATGTTAATGGCAGATTTATTTGCAAAACTAAAGGAGTAGTTTATACAGCTTGCTGCAACCAATGTGCTGCATACTACATTGGCAAAACGGAGAGGAAAATTAAGCAACATATTTATGAACATCAGTACTATTAACAAAAGAGATACAACAAATGCATTATCTAGACATATTGTCGAGTATTCCGATCATAGGTTTAAATTCATAATATTACAACAATGTCAAGGAGACGTAAGAGGGGGGCCCTGGCAACTACAACTTGAAGTAGAAGAAATTCTTTGGCAAATAAGAATGGTGGCCCACATCCCTCCAGGGCTTAATGAGTATGCATCCATCAAAAGTATATTGAAACTATTAGCTTTACGTAGGTAAATAAAATACTCTATAAAATATAAGATACAACAAAAAGATAAATGAATTAGTTTTATGGAATATTGTTGTATGGTTACTAATAAAGAGAAAAAAGGAATTTTTTAACATGTATAGTTAAGGGCATTGTAGGAGTAATTTTTTGCCTTTATTTTTATTTATATTCAAGTGAGGTTACGATAACAATGTACTTTTGTAGGATTTTAGAATAGAATATGATTTTATTATCAGCTCTAGCATTCAAATGAGGTTTAAATTGATTGTAAAACTATTTATTATGTTATGACTATTATTATTTTAGTCGCATAGAGTTATAATAAGCTGTGGTATATATATCGTTTTTGTTTTTAATTTTTAATTTTAGAAATTAGATTACATATTTTATATGTTTTTATATATTTTAACATATGTGATTTCTTAGAATTGTTTATCGTTTAGGATAGTTATATTATTTTATATTTAAATTTATATACATGTACTAAGATCTTGCAAGTGCGGGTAATCCGCTAATGTTAGTCTATGGGCATATACGAACTGGTCGGTAAG
This sequence comes from Protopterus annectens, assembly GCF_019279795.1. Lineage (NCBI taxonomy): Eukaryota > Metazoa > Chordata > Ceratodontiformes > Protopteridae > Protopterus > Protopterus annectens. Next base: position 770,473,286 of record NC_056743.1, on the reverse strand, counting down.
CAGTGTCTTTTTAATGAAAGTAAAAGACTTAATAGCATAATTGAATAGTTGCACTGAAACCTAGTATAGATTAGTTGTAAATCTGATGGTTTGTTGTCTAAAGAAGGGGAGGCACTGACCTCACCGAAAGCGCTAATAAAATTGGAGTTTTGAATATTGTTTGAGTTAAGCTCATTTTTTCGCCCGCTTTTTTGATTTTACTAGTTTGTTTCGTTTGTTGCGAAGGCTTACATAATCCATGCCAATGTTATTTGGAATTACAGTACATAAGGATTGTATATCCATATTAACCAAGTAATCTGTTTCTGAAATTTCCAGTTCTTCAATAGCATTTGTGAAGGCAAAAGTGTAACAAATATAAGATTCACTTTTTTTCTGCAGCCTTTTGTAGATATTTATCTACAAATACAATCATAGCTTCTGTTTTACTCCCTTCGCTGGTCTCTATTGGTGTGAAAGGAGGATCATTTAAGGATTTATGAATTTTAGGCAGACTAAACAGTTTGCTGATTTTTGGATTTATTTTAGTTAGGAAATATGCCATTTTATTATCAGTTCTTCCTTCACATAACTATTCATTAATGACAGAATCTATTAACCTGAAGCAATTTTCAATGTAAGAAAAACGGACTACTTTATAGAAAACCTTTTATTCCCCAATATTTCTTTTGCCAAACAAGACAGATCACGGCATAGCATTAAATAACATGTTAAAACTAAGACTATAAACTTACCTCTTGCTCACACAACTCACTATAATATTTGACATATTAAACAAAACACTGTGATAGCTACCACTCAGCAATTTTGTTCATAGATACAGTCCTACAGGACCATTAAGATCACTGCATCAAAACTAAATAATCATTATGGAAATTCTCTTTACTCAGTAAGTATAGTCAAACTATGGGATTTTGCACATCTGGATATCAGATCAGATTGTAACACCATTTTTTTTTATTATAAACTAAAAGCTAAACTATTTAATGCATCTGTTCATGTACTCTCTGGTGAACAATCACCTATATAACCATAGATTATCCACTACTGCTTATTCATTATACTATATTCAATTCTGGAATATCATATTTCTCACTGAATCCTTCTATTGCTACTTCTACACTACTTCTGTCTTCGCAGCTGTGTACCCTACTCATATACTTACATCCTTTGTTTTACGAACTGCTACAAGAACTTCATCTTCTCTCATAGATATCTCACCCATACATTTATATCTTCTATGCTACTGGACCTTTACCAGAATATTACATCTTCACTGCCATGTCCTCCAGCCCACAAAATTACATCTTCTCTATGATCTATTAGTTATATTTTACTCAAGAAAAAAAGAGATGCAAATACATTGAGTTATATGTATGTATATTTTCAAGGTATTATTTGCATGTTACAACTGAACTATACGTGTGCAATCACATTGTACTAGTTGTGTCCTTTCTATATAATTGCTCAAGTATTCCTAATCCACATTAGTTATTATAATTTATTTACTATAACAGCCTGTGTCTGGGTTCTGTATTTTTATATATACTTCTAAATCCTTCTAGATCAATGAAACTAAACAAGGGAAGCTTCATGCCAACTGAAATTAGGCAGCAAGTAAAAAGATCATACATTAAAAAAAATCATAGGCAAAAACATCAAAATGATGCTGACAGACTGTATCTTAACCCTCCTTTGACAGCGGTCCATGGGAAATATGTCCATATGTAATTTTGTAAATGGAAACTACAGATATAACGTGCATGTCAATGATGTGCTCCCTTATATCTTTTTCTTCTTCACTGTATATTTCTTTGAGCTGGGAGTATAAATATGGTATTAGGGTTTTATGCTCTATTCATTTTAATTCCTCTACTTCTCATACATCATAGAGAACCCTGTATAACACAATGTTAAATTTATTTGACTGAATTTCCTTACCTACATTTTTGAGAAGTGAAAATACAACATCCTCACTGAGGCAGGGGCAAGTTTTATTTGGTGAATATAGCAACCATATAGGGTGCACTTCATAATCTTGAATGCAGCCACTAGAAAATTCAAATCTTATGCTAAAAACACTGAAAACAGGAAAACACAGTCTTATAATCTCAAACCAGTAATGCCTAAGACAGTCTGAAAGAATGTTCAACTCTAATTGGTATAAATACTAATAGTAAATAAATATTAAGTATGGTCTTTACAGGGAAAAAGTTTGCGCCTCATGTAGGGACCTTCACCATTAATCTCCCTTTGCTATTTATTTACACGTATATATGGATCGGGCTACAGTGGGCTAGTTTCAGCCATGGCACAAAAACAGAATACATACAGTTAAACAAGTGCACTCTAGAAAGATCGTTACACATTTTAAAAGATATAAATTCAGTTGACTACAAGATACACCAAGAAGTGGAACAGGTAGTAAGCAGAACTGATAAAATTACTATTAGTCTAAGAAATGTGTAATGAGTACAGCCAGATAACCTGAAGTAGAAAAGGGGAAATGAAAAGTGCATATGGAATTGAGGTCTGCAGTGCAGATATAGGCTACAGTGAATCAGAATGGCGTGATGTGTAGCTCTGTGATATTTATCCTAGTATGAGTTTATTACAAAGCACTGAAGTAGTGTAACATAAGGTAGTAGTAGTTTTCTGAAATTTTGTAGGAATATGTGGAATTCATTGTTTTTTTTTTTAATATTGGTAGTTCATCTAGTCTATAATTTCACCTGTCAGGAAATTCCATTGATTGGGATCATATTTCTAGAAGGATTTAAGTCCATAAATGAAAATGTGAAGTGGATTACACAGCAAAGATTGCAATAGTGTTGCTGAAAAGTTTTCTTGGCTACTGCCATGGAAGTATTACTTTTGTTTAAGAAGGACTACTGTAATTTCATTTGTTAAGTTGGAAAATGGGAGTGGCAATCATAAAATGGGCATGAAGTTAGATAAGAATAATATTAGCATCTGTGGAAGCAGCTTCTGAAAAGGGAATACCCAGCTTTCCATTCAACCCATGTATTCAGTTTTATCTGACACGGTTCACACTCAGTTAGAATAAATTATACGTGGAATTGTGAAGTTGAAGGCCCCAACATAGGGGCTGCAGATGGCTTGCTTCTCTGCAAAATGAATTTTTAGTACAGGTATTCCTTTTATTTTAAGTTATTATTGTGAATGTAGCAATTCATTAATTTGTAAGTACTCTACTTAGGTTCATAGATAGGTACTAGGCTATCTGCCCGAAGGCATTTATAAGCCTAGCCAAAATGTGTTGGCTTTCCCCCTTAGATTAGTTCCCTGTGCCTCTGTCCAGCAGAGCCACTGAAATGATCCCCGGGGTAAACTTTCTGTTTCCCATCCACTCGTCAAGGTTTCTCTTGAAGACTGTTAGTGAGGAGCTCTGCCTAATATAGACTGGAATCTTGTTCCAAAGCATGGGAAGTCTCTGGGACAGGAATCTATCTCTCCAGTCCAGCACGTCCTACTTATTGTTGTGGTGAGGATTAGATCCCTAGAGCATGTGGCTCGAGGGGATATGATTTTCTTTAGGTGGAGCATGTCCATCAATTCTGGGTTGGACATGGCCTTGTATATGTCAGGCAGAGATCACCTCTGAGTAGGCAGTATGCAACTAAGTACAGCTGGAGTTTCTTCAGTCGAGCTGCATAGGGCATCTGTTTGATGCCAGTGATCCTCTTGGTGAGGTACGTCTGTGTTTTTCTAGCTGTTGCAGGTGTCTTGTAAGGTACATCCCAAATGGGGTGTTGTACTCTATGATGGGTCTGATGAGTGATGAGTAGAGGGACACAATGACCTCTTTTGATCTGGATGTGAACCTTTTGTGATTAGGTGGGCCACATAGAAGGATTTTCTAACCACTTTGGCAATGTGATTATCAAAGGAGAGATTACTATCTACTTGGGTCCGCAGATCCCTTATTACATCTTCCATATTTAGGGTACTACCACCTATGTGGTAGTTTGTGGGCACTTTGTTTTTTCCAAAGGGGATGACTATGCACTTTTTGGCATTTAGCTTGAGGCCATGATTTTGACACCAGGTATCCGTCTCAGTGTGACCCTTTTGGAGGATGTCTGTGTCAGCTGGAGAGTCAATTATAGCCCCTAGTTTGCAGTCATCTGTGAACCTGATCAGCCATAGTCCTCCTGTGCTTGCCTGTACCTCTGAGAAGTATATGCCAAACAGGAGTGGTCCTAGGACTGATCCCTGGGGAATGCCACTTGTAACCGGTTTAGAGTTGGACCTAGCTCCCACAACTCTTACCATGTGGGTTCTATCCGTGAGCCAGTTGGCAACCCATCTTGTGACATAGGGGTTTATGTTCAGGCTGGTGAGCTTGTCTATAATACCAGAATGGGGAATGGTGTCAAAGGCCTTGGCGAGGTCTAGGTAGGCTGTGTGTACCACTTTCCCTCATCTATAACATTGGTAACTGTCTCAAAGAAGTCCACCAGGTTTAGGAGGCATGATCTTCCCTTAATAAAGCTGAACTGAGTAGGGTCTAGTGTTTGGAGGTTCCCAATGTCTCTGTTAATGAGTTCCATGATGATGTGCTCCATAACCTTGCAGACCAAGCTAGACAAGCTTATAGGGCGATAGTTCCCAGGTTCAGTTGTGGCTCCACCTTTGTGGAACGGAATAACCGTTGCTGTGCGCCACTCTATGGGTACATAGCCTGTGAACAGGCTGAGTTTAAACACTGTGTTTAGGTGATAAATCATTTTCTGGAGATCATGCCATTGTTTATTTTTGTATACCTTTAATAAACGGTTTTAGTGTGTACACATAAATCTTTAAGAGTGAATATCAATATAAACAGTATATATTCTGAAATGTACTTCTTTGCATATTTTGATTAAAGTAAATATATTGATGATATGGGTTGTGTCATTATAACCCACTTGTTTGCTGTGTATTGAACAAGTAGAGGTGTTCTAATCATTCCCAAAGGTTCTTTAATGTACTACAAATAGTGGATTTGTGATACTGTTTTATGAGCTTTGATGCATAAACAGTGTGCATTTTAAATTTTCATATATTGAATTTAAAGTTTTGAGATTATATACATTTTGTGATTTGTAGTCTGAGGTTTTCTGATTTATGATGATTATGTTCAGGATTATAGAAATATACCAAGCAGATATTGCAAGAGCATGTGTGCCTGCAATGCAAACCATATTTGTTTGTTTATTTATTTATTTACTTGTTAACCATGTAGGGTTGGTCCTGGGAACATTTTGCTATGAAATGGTCTAACAGAACACATTAACCATACCGCAATTTCAATTAACAAAGTAAATTCAACACAGAACAACATGACAGACTGTACAATCATATACAAAATTATAATATACAAATAAAAAGTTACAAAATGAAACATGGCATAGCACTACAAACAGTATGAAAACACAGATACCAAAATGTGTCCCATGGTTGCCCAAAATATTTTCTCTACAATGACAATTCATCCAACCATCCCATACATAATCTGCTACCTTCTTGGAGGGACAATACAAATCTGTAGCTTAGCCTTTATTCCAAAACATTTACATTCATAGACTCATTTTAGATGAGCCTTCATTTTATCTTTGAAACTTATCAGGTTTATTTTGTTTGCAGTTTCGTTTGGTAGCTGATCCCAAGCATGCACATGTAATCTTGGAGAATTCTTTTTTGTCCACACAAAATAAAGCCTCATAATAGCAAAGGCTTCTTGCTTTTATGACCTCAGTGTAGGTAAAATTTTAATAGCTAATAAATTAGAAAGAGGGGAGAATATTCCTTGTGAGAGCTTATAATTAAATTATGTCAACTAGTAAGTATTTCTCCCCATAACTAGAAGCGAACAGACCTTCTAGAGTAGCTTACATTGGTTTATCTTATAGTGCACCAGAAAAAAATGCAAATCTTGTTTGCAGTCTTTTGTAGGGGTAAATGTGTTAGATGTTGAATGTTTTCCTGGAATTAAAAATGTAAATAGTTGTGCATTTCACCAAATATATGAACCTTATAACTGTTTTAATAATATGGAAGTGCTTATTGTAAAATGGAATTGATTACTGTTGTAAGTCAAAGTCAAAGTCAAGTCAAACAGTAACTTTATTGTCATTCAGACCATACTCAAGAGCACAACTGAATGAAATTTCATTTCTCAAGCTCATGTGCAAACAGAAATCGTAGCAACACAGAAGCAAAAATAAAATACACAAATACAGCAACGAAAAACAACAGTGACCAAGCCAGCCTATAAGGTACATAAGCCGCCATCACCCTTTCCGATATCAGCAACAACCTAAGTTCCAATCCAGTCCCATTAGACACCAGAGATGTAGTCCATTTCCAAAGTAAAACAAAAACAGGCAAACAAAAACTGGACTTCTGCCACCTGCATTCGACGTGACAGCCGCTGCCCCGAAGACCTGAACATCCACAACCAGTCCAAAGATTCTCCCAAAATCCTCACCATCCACACCGTCTCCACCACCAATTCCATCTCCAACATCACCAGCAGCTTCCAAGTCCAATCCAGCTTCCTCCTTCTGACTCAAACAAATCCAACTCTGCTTCTTCTCAAACTGAACCCAGTAGCCAAGAGTATGACCTCCGACTTCCACACCCGCACCTTGCACACTCAACACTGAAGGCCCAAGCTTCATGATCACTCCAAAAATCCAGAAAAACAAAGCAACAAGGACATTATAGACACCACGGACACCACAACTGCACCCAACCACACAACCAACCCAAGCGAACAGTCCAGCCATCGGATCACAGACAGAAAAACAGCACACACATTGGGAGCTGGAGAGGCCACTGCCACACAAGGTGCCACTATTTTAGATAACACTCACTGTCTCCTTGATAAACTGAAATACCTCACCTTTTAATATAACTTTCTGTGCATTCACATTTTCAAAGTGTGTTGACAACACAGATGTCAGTTTACAACAAAATTGATATATGCCAGAGAACCCATATATAAATATATATATATATATATATATATATATATATATATATATATATATACACAGAGAGAGAGACAGAGAAAGAGAGAGAGAGAGATAAATATAGGTGTGTGTGTGTGTGTATATATAAATGTATATGTGTGTGTATATATGTGTATATATATATATATATATATATATATATATATATATATATATATATATATAGGTTTACTATGATTTACATGAATGGCATCCAGTCGAACATCTGAAGGTCGAATCCATGGTTTCCAAGGGGCACATAATCGAACCAAAATAGGTCGAGCACGTATGATCGAGATGCATGGTGCACTCAACTATTTGATAAGCGATGTACTGACAATGTGAAGGGAGGTCGCGCTTCAGTGAGGAATGGGGAATTTGCTCATTTCCTCAATATAGTGCGATCATGGAGTTGCTATATTTAATGTGCAGGGGGTGTAGGGGGCACAGCCCCCCACATGGAGGGTGCAAAGGACATAGCCCTCCTGCAAAATAGTAAAATTAACATACCGTTGACTGTAGAGTTCAACGGTACACTAATGTGCATAGTAGGAGGTGAGTGACATCACCTCCTGTTATGCCGAATACATCAAACCACAGTTGTCGATGTATTCATTTTCATTTTGGTTTCCTATTCGAAATTTCGTATTCAGCATTTTGGGTCGACATTTTACACGGTTGACCAAAGCTGATTCGAAATTTCAATAGTAAACCTATATATATATATATATATATATATATATATATATATATATATATATATAGTTTACCTTTATTTCGTTGAAAGCCATATGTGCGACGTGCAAAACGTCGTAAGAATGGCTGCAAAAAACCACAATGCTGATTCACCATGTGTTTGAATAGCAAATAAGCAAATGCTTTTTTCTGATTCAAACACATGGATCAAATGTCGGAAATGGTTTTCCAGCAAATCATTTTCGACATTTGACATTTGATCCTTCGATGTTGTCCGTATTTTGGCATTACAGTTCGCGGAAACGACCGTTCGCCTATATGCAATTCACTCCTTCAAAGGTAAACCATATATATATATACATATATATATATATATATATATATATATATATATATATATATATATATATATATATATATTCCCTTCACAAGCTCGAAGTTTCAAAACTTCGAACTGCAAATGGTTGAGACCATAAGACTGAAGTTTTGAAACAGCTTGGAATGGGAAATTTACCATTTTCCTCACTGTAGTACAATCTCAGAGTTGGTATATTTATTCAGCAGGGGGTGTGGGGTGCAAAAACATAAAAAATGTTTTTGTTGTTTTTATTTTTTTACAATTTTAAAGTTTCAAAACTTTGATGTTATGGTCTTTACCATTTGCAGTTTGAAGTTTTGAAACATAGAGCTTGTAAAGTATATATATATATATATATATATATATATATCATAAAGTGTTGTCATCTGTATTTTCCTACATTGAATAAATATACTGTCTAAAGTCAGTAAAATGGTCAAAGCAATGAAACAATGCATACTTCCATTTAATCTATACTGCTATTTGGCATGGTTAGTAACCATGTATTGTAGATATGTGATGCCACTTAGCTAAACATGCAGAATATACCTGTAGGGGTAAAATTGTTTTCCTACACTGGGAATAAGACTGAGTGGGGTTACAAGGAGTTCACAATAGGGAACGCAGAACATTCTGTTTTATACATTCTGCAAACCCTTGTGCTGCGCACAGTTGTCATTTGTTCTAAATATGTTTTGAATATATTATTTTGCTGCCACCCAACCAATATGGACTGTAAGCTACAGTAAAGAAATACTGTGTGACATTTCCATGGATTTTAACTATCTCCTGGATGTATGCTAGATAATTATACAATTATTCTGCCCAGTTATTTCAGTATGTGTGTATGACTTATTTCTGAATGTATGCATATGTTTTTCAACCAAATTGTTAAGAATGTTACTTGGATTCTTTTTACACCAACAAAAGTACAATGTAGCATACATCTGTGTAGGGACGATGCACATTCCCTATATATTACCATTATTTTATTGTGTTTATATATAGTATTACTAACTTTCAGAGAGAGAGACTTATAGAGTGCAATAACTTGAAGTCTGTAGCTTACTTAACTCAGAATGCATCATTTAAGAAAAGCCATATTCTAAGCACCCTCAGAAAAAGGCACCTGATTGGTGAATTCAGCATCTTCACATATGAGGTGGTAATGATTAGTGTGTTACTTTATGTATCTCTACAGGAAGACTCTAGACTTTTCATGATGATGTACATGGAGATTGCAGAGCAATGATTATACAGAAGTCTAATACAAACACTACAGGAAACTGGAAATCAAAATGTTATATTCAAGTTTACACTTCTAAATGTTTGGTGATGGTAACATTTCCGCCTGCAACACCTAACAGAGGGCCGTTTTCCCACATCTGCATGAACTACCTCAAAACAAAGTACATAATTCATTTTATTTAAAAAATTCCTCATTACTTTGAGGTACTGTGACTTTGAAGTTAGTATATTAAATTAGTGGAGGTAGGAGTGTAGTGGGCATAACCTATTTCCAAAGATAATCTAATACTTAGAAAGTGTGTTTATAGTTGCATTAGGCTTGCTGTTGTAACTAAATGGATGAACTAAGTTTGGAGGATGTTCATTATTTTATCATGCCCATTATGCATTTGTGAGTGATTAATATTTCTTCTTGTTAAGATTTACCTTATCGGCATTCGTTCATTAGGAAGCCATTTCTTATCCACATCCTTAAAATATTCTTAGGAGTTTTATGAAATGTTATGTCTTTACTTTTCTGTATTTATTTTTGACTCATTTATTTAAAATGAGGACATCTATTTTATTCAGTACTATTTCTTTCTTCAATAATGTACCTCTGCTTCTTTACATATAAATTAAGTTGTCCTTTCTTTGTACCACAACACATAAATGATCTGCAAAAGCAAATATATTTTATACAGTTTTTGCAATTACATTTTGATATTTCTGTCTAAGTATATTTTTCGTAATAACCCATCAGCATATAAGAAATAGTGGGCTGTGCTCAAAGGGGATCCCATTCTTTTCTGTTTTCTAAATTTCTCTCCAAAATACTGTAATCAAATTAATAAAACCTTCAGATTACTTAACGCTAGCTCTTAAAAAATATACCCTTTTGACCTCAAACAAATGTTATTATTTTTGGATTTGTATGTGCTGTTCATGATACAAGAAGAATAAAGTTGTTCGCCATAACCTCTTCTAATCAATGGCTTTAATCACAAGAGTTCCAGTCTTAACCTAAATATTGTAATTCACAGTATATAGAACAGGTAATTCCGTGGTGGTACAGCGTTAGCGTTGTTACCTCACAGCAAGAGGTTCTCCCGTTCGATTCTTGGCTTGGCTTGGGAGTGCCTTCTGTGTGGAGTCTGCATGTCCTCTCCGTAATTGGGTAGCATTCGAAAGACATGCGTGCGTAAATGGGCGTGCCTTCATTGAAGTTTGGGCATCGAGCTGGCACCTCGGAGTTTCATAAAAATCTACTGCCAATCATTAGCAGACCGGAGTTCCGCTGTGGCGACCCCTTACCGGGAAAACGCCGAAAGACAAACAACAACAGTATATAGAACAGATTTTCATAATGTCTTCTGAAATGAGATGCTATTACTGAGAGCCAAAGTCTTAAAAATAAACAATTGAATTCACAGAGTGTAATGTCCACTTTACGGTTTTACGTAAAATTCTGCAATCAACTTACATTAAGTTAGTAACTCAACAAGCTAGACTCCTAATATTGCAACATTTTTATTCATCCAGTTATGAGCTTTCATATGATGTTCTGTGTTTATTTCAAAAAGTTTGTTTTCTTTAAATATTTACAGAAGAAAAGTATATAGATATCCATAAAGTAACATGATTAACTTTTGCCATCATTTAGGCTTTCAATCAGTTAAGTCTCCTATGTGTTTAAAGGAGAACTGATATATTCAAATGTTGTTTATTGTCATACTTAGCTGTATAATCAGATTCTAACATAACCATTTCTATGCATTTTGTACATATGTTATTGGTGTTCTTGTGATCTTCCCACCTGAACTTTATCATGCTATTCCTTACTAACTTATAACCCACTGCGGTATGGAAATATTACAAGCCATATTAGCATACTGCATATTTTGTAATTCCTAAATAATAAATGTATATTTTCACTGATGTGCACCCCTTACATGCACTTCTGGCAAATCTGATTACTCACAGCACCATCTACTGCATGTTGATCCCCTATTTCTGACTTGCCCAATTAAGAAAATATTATATAAACAATTAAATATGATACAGAGCCATAACCCTGAACAAAAAATACTAATATATGCAGTTCCATGCATCTCAACTATACAAAGTAGTTGTGCCTGCGCTCCCCCGACACCATGGACTATCATGCTGCTCTTAAATAACATGTAGCCCACTCTGATATCAAAATATTACAGACCCTAGTGTAATTCTCCGGATCAAGTAGTCCAAGAAGCCAGTAGAGCACAAAATGCTTCTGGCCTGGAACTTGGAAATATAGCATCTGCATGCAGTATCCCACTAATATACCCATCCCCAGTCAAGTCTGACTGCAGATGCAAAACAGCACAGTATTCAAATACTTCAAAGTACAATTATATTACTATTCTTTGATGAAGTGTCAAATGTCAGCTATAACAGTTTCCCCTAAGATGTGGACGCAAGTAGTAGATATGCAAATAAATTCTATGCTCACCTAGAAAATTGTATGAATCTGTCAATCCCTGCTGAAACTAAATAAAATGGGAAGGGTCATAGCAAATCAGCTTGGTCATTCACATGCATAAATAAACATTACAGTAAAATGAATAAGCTCATTACAATGTTGCAACTTTTGGCTTTTCCCGGTTAGGGGTCGCCACAGCGGAACTCCGGTCCGCTAATGATTGGCAGTAGATTTTTACGTGCTGAGTTGCCAGCCCAGATGCACAGCCTTCAATGAAGGTACGCCCATTCATGCATGTCTCCACACAGAAGAAGCTCTAGCTAAGAATAGAACAGGACAACATCTTACTGTGAGGCGACAATGCTACCGCAGCACCACCACTGCATATATAGCAAACTTTAAGACCCACAAAAAAGAAGTTATGTTCTTACCATAATGTTCCATCTGTGTTGTTGATCTTCATTCAATCATTACTGATGGGTGTCGGTTCCATCCTCGGAACTGGGTCGGCCTTTATAACAAGCTCGCACTAGCCAAAAAACTCTCAAGCTAAGGTTACCCATAGTTCCCCTCTCCCTGTTACCTCAGATTGAGTTTGCCCATAAGAAAGAAAGCGGAGGCTTTTTCTTAGCAAATTCCCTAAAAACAGGATTTGGACCAAATCCGAACCTCCAGGAGTCTTATGGAGGGGGAAGGCGGGTGAGATGTAATGAATGAATGAAGATCAACAACACAGATGGAACATTATGGTAAGAACATAACTTCTTTATCTGATGTTGTTAATCTTCATTCATTCATTACTGATGGGACAGAGTCCCTAACTACTTTATGTCCTGGGTGGCCCTATGGAAGGATGTTCCTGAGCACCATTGAACTAAAGGATGCTCTTCCCCTGGAGACCAAGTCCAATTTATAATGAGTGATAAAGGTATGAGGAGTAGCCCATGTAGCTTCTGCACAGATGTCATCCATGGAAGCCCTAGAATGAAAGGCAACAGATGTTGCCACTGATCTGGTTGAATTCACCTTGACCTTAGTTGGTAGAGGAATTTTGTTTTGTTGATATTTAAATCATATACAAATCCGCAACCATTTAGAAAGAGTCACCATAGAAACAGATCTTCCCAAATTTGGTCCTGAGTAGGATACAAATAAGTGGTTAGATTTTCGTACTGATTTAGTTCAGTCTAAGTAGAATCGTAATTGTCTATGTACATCCGATAAATGCAGGCAGTATTCTCCTTTATTAGAAAAACTGGGGAAGAAAACCAGCAGGTCAGTTGTTTGATTAATGGTGAATTCTAAAATAACTTTTGGCAAAAAGGAGGGATTAGTCTGGACTGATACTCTGTCCTTATGAAAGACCATATAGGAACGTTTTATGCATAAGATTTGTAGTTCAGATAATCATCTTGCTGAGGTAATAGCTACCAAGAATAGGGATTTCCAGGATAAAAATTTATGTTGCAAGTGGCAGCGGGTTCAAAAGGGGATCGAGTTAATGATTGCAGAACTAATGTCAAATTCCAAGGTTCGATTGGTTCTTTGAAGGGTGGTCTAATGTGTGAGACACCTTTCAAAAAGGTTTTACAGAGATGGTGGGAAATCAAGGACAAATATTGGAAGCCAATTGTGGAAATTTGAAATAGCAGCCGGGTGTACTCGAACAGTGGAGGCTACTGTTCCTGAATGGAAAAGCTTTGACAAATAGTCCATTACAACACTAAATGGGGCTGAGCAGGGGTCTAGTCCTTTCTGTCAATACAATGTGGTGAATCTCTTCCACATGTTGAGATAAAGTTTCCTGGTGGATCGTTTGTGTGAATCCAGAAGAATGTTACATACAGGGGAGGATAGCGCTTTCTGCCTGGTGAGTACTGGAAGTGGAGAAACCAAGCTGTCAGCTTGAGACTGGATATGTTTGGATGCATCAACCCCTGTTGGTGCAACAATAATTCCAGAGTTGGGTCCAGAATCCATGGTTGGTGACTAGGTGAGGCCAAAGAAAGGGAAACCAAACTTGTCGGGGCCAATAGGGTGCAATGAGGATTACTCTACTTCTCGACCGAGGGGCCTTCTTGAGAGATCAGGGGAAGGGGAAGGAAAGCATAAAAAAGTCTAGTGGGCCAATCGTGTATTAGACCATCCCTTGGGGACTCCCCCTGCGGGGGAATTAGGGCAAAGTAGCTGCTGCATTTGTGGTTTGCTGGTGAGGTGAATAGGTTGCAGCAAGGCTGGCCTCAGTGGCTGAAGATCTTCACTGCTATGGTTGGATTGAGGGACTACTCATGAGGCAGGAGAATGCATCTGCTCAGTCTGTCTGCAATCACGTTGGAATCCCCGGGAATATGCATTGCTATCAGAAAGCGGTTGGAAGCTATCACCCATTGCCAAATTCTCATGGCCTCTCGACACAGTGGGTAGGACTTGGTGTTTGCTGATATACCAGATGACATGTTGTCAGACTGAATAGCAATTGTCCCTGATGGGAGGACAGACTGGAATGCTTGCAATGCTAGTTGCACTGTCCTCAGTTCTAGAACATTGATATGCAAATGGACCTCCACTGGTGACCAAGTGCCTTGGACTGTCTTTCCCTGGAAGTGCCCCCCCACCCCATCAGGGAAGCATCCATGGTCATTATGGCCTTGGGCTGAGAAGGGAAGAAAAGGCGACTCCATAGGATGTTTTCTGGCTTCATCCACCAAAGTAAATCTTGTTTGCATTGATTTGTTATGCAGATCTGGAAGGACAATGGATGAGTCAGAGGAGACCACTGTGTTAGTAGAAGCCACTGCAGTAATCTCATGTGCAGCCTCACCAGTGAAACTATTGTTTTCAATGCTGCCATTGATCCAAGTAGTTGGAAGAGTGCCTGAGATTAAACTTTACAAACACTAAAACGACAATAAATAAGCTAATAAACAAATAAAAAAAGCTGTACGTATACTCCTCTGAAGACAGTTAAAAATATTTAATAACACGAATCACAATACAGATGAAGCTCTTTTCATTTAGCTGCTAGCTAAACTTCAAAAGATACAAACACTAATACAATAAATAAACGAATAAACAAATAAAAAAGCCATACGTGTACTCCTCTGAAGACAGTTAAAAATATTTAATAAGACAAACTACAATACAGATGAAGCACTTTTCGTTTAGCTGCTAGCTAATCTTCATCGGATACAATTGCACTGTGCTCCCTCCATTTATAGGGTCTATGTTATAAATTCGAACTTTCAAAATGTCGACTACCATATGTTTGATAAGATATGGTCAACATTTGAAAGTTCGAATATATAACAAAAAAAAAAAAAAAGAAAGAAAAACATACCTTAACAGTGCGAGCAGGGGGGCAAGCCCCCCTGCACCCTCCACACCCCCCTACTTAAATATACCAACTCTGAGACCGCACTTCAGTGCAGAAAAGGGAAATTTTCCCATTCTTCACCATACGGCACCATTGAAGCCAACCTTCGAACTCTTGAAATGTCGAACATATGGTCTCGACCATATAACGTTCGCCATTTCAAGCGTTTGTTTATTTGACATAGACCCCATTTATATTAGTAAGAAGACATGTTCATTCTTAATCAGCCCTTATTATTAAATTATTTCTTAAAGCATACATTTCCTTGTGCTATACTCTGGTGTCCCTTCTATCAAGTAATACAAGAAGTCACAAATTCTTAACATTAAATTCAAATTGATTCTTCACATAGAAAATACATATATATAGTCACGTCATCTCAACAAACTTTTACATTTTAAAATACAAGAGATAGAACATGTTTCATTAAGGCCAGGGTATTGGCAGGCATCTAGTTTTTGCTGCCACAATAATTCTGATTTTTCTAATAATAATGAAGTAGGACCCCCTCTAAAATCCTCTAACACTTGATCTATGATTTTAAATTTAAATTTATGATCTGACATCTCATGGCAGTGCTTTGCTAATGCATTGTCCAATTTGTTCTTATTTATGTTGTAAATATGTTCGTATATTATGCTTCACCTCAAAATCTAGATCCATCAGAGCCACAGGGCGGGAGACTAAAACCCCATTACCATATATTAATAGTTGGGCTGGAGGGATAGATTCATCACCCAAAAGACTCCTATGCTGTGGAAAAAAATCCCGGTACATGAGGAGGCAGAGCGCTGGTCTTGTTCAAGAGAAATCTGACCAATGGATGGGAGATCGCGAGATATCCCCAGGAATTACCTCATATATTCTTTCCTTAAATTTATGGTCAGTTTTACAGATGTAAAATGCTGGACATTGCTGACACATGGCTATATATACTATTGATCTGGAGTTACAATGAATTCTACTTTTTAGCCAATACACTCTGTCCCTGATTTCAAACTTAGATGCTGTATCTACATATTTACATTGGTTACATGCCTTGCATTTATACATGCCTGGATGTCTACTTAAGGGTGATTTGACTGATTCTATCCAGTTTTTAAAATTCATTCCTTTTTTGAAGATAACTTCTGGGCATTCACCTAGTGTACTGCTGATGTCCCTATCTACAGTTATTATAGCCCAGTTTTTCATCAAAACCTTTTTCATGTCTGATGCATCTAAGCTGAATGTTGTAACTAAACTCCCCATATAAGGGGTTACTGCTCTAGTCATGATCTTATAATGGTTGTCTATTTTTAAATGTGTCTATATTTGATATTGTTGAGTCATTACTCTCATACAGCCATTATTTAAAATGGGTCGATAGACCCATTGTTCCCTCTTACTTTGTACTTCATCTATTAACTGGGACAGAAGGCTATTAGGATACCCTCTATGCAGAAACATTCTCCTAAGGGTTTTACATTCCTCTTGGAAGTGAGTGTACTCTGTCACCATTCTTGCAGCCCATACCAGCTGTAAACACAAGACAGATGGGTGTCTGAGTTAGGCATTTTTCTACTACATTGGTCTCATTGTTTGAACCCCATTGTTCCCTTTTTATCAGACATAGTGGAACAACATTCTCAAACAGCAGTATAACTCAAAACAATTAAGAACACACACTCAAACAATCAAGAAAAGGGAAATAAAAAATATCTGTGAATTATTTTTTTTTTATGACAGATAGATATACTCAATGGGTAAAGAAAGATAGAGGAAAGGAAAGCCTATAAAAGCGACTGTACGAAGAGTACCAACATTAGTAAGAAAAAGGAAAGAGGCACTCAGACACGTATAAACCTCTAAAATAAATGTAACAATAAAATAATAAAAAAAATGAAAATTGTTATACTTTAATCAGAAAAAAATACCTTTGCAATTTTTGAAATAAGAAAGTTCTAAACTGCATACCTTCTGGACTTTTTCTTGGCTCTCCCCACTGGCTCACTTTGGTCCCCTACCCTACCCCCAATTTTCAGCCACCCACACTACCTGTACTTTTATACATCCCCTAACTCCTCTCCATCCTCTCTTCAAACCAATTCCCTACCTGGCCCAATCAAACTCCACCCACATATCAAATCTCAAAATATCCACCTTCTCCCCAACCCTTCCCACAATGTTCTTCTCATCAACTCTCACAATTACTCCAATACCCATACTCTCTCTAACCTGTCTGACCTATCTCACACAACTTCCCTACCCTTACCTTACCCCACTTAAACACTCTACAGCATCATACAACCATCCACACTCCCCCTCTTACTCATCTATATCACATGAACTCTTTAATTTCAACAATTCCTACCTTTGCAAACCTAAACTATTCCACCCCCTCCCCCTCTATACTCACCTCTGAACCAGCACTCAAAAAAATCAGTAGTCCCACATCAACCTTACCACCCTTCCCCACCTATCTACCTCTCTCATCTCCTCCACCAAATCTCTCTCTCACTCGCCGGTGACATCCACCCCAACCCTGGACCCGCATCCAACAGTAAAGCCACCAAACCATCCTCTCAATCCACAAATCCCAAGTCCGTTCAGCTCACTACACTCAATGTCCAAAGTATAAGAAACAAAATCCCTAACCTCCATGTATGGCTTTCCCATAACCACCCTGACATAACTGCCATATCTGAAACCTGGTTCAAACCCTTCATAAAAGATAATGATATCCTGCCACCCGGTCACCAAATGATTCGCAATGACCGAGCCGACAAAAAAGGAGGTGGCATAGCTATAATTTACCCCTCCTCCCAAACCATAACAACCTACATCAATAAAATTCCAACCTTAGCCAATGCTGAAACAATAGGATTATTAAAAATAAACAACCACAAATCCATATGTATCCCTTCCCTCTATATTCCCCAGTGATAACATCACAACACTTGAGAATATACTATCCTGGTTCTCCTCTCACATAAATAATGAAACCTATATCCTAGATGACACCAATATCAACTGGTCCACTTTTAACTGTGATGCACCTTCCCATACTATACACCTATACACCCAACTAATTAATTCACCAAACAGACCAAATAAAGATGGCACCTCAGGTACCATCATTGACTGGATCCTTACAAATCCGGAATAATACCTGATCCTCTCAGTGATCACTTACCTGCCTTCGCTGACCAACACCCAATGGCATTACATAAACAACACCACTACATTCAAACCCGCAACCTTTCATCTTTCAATCCCCAAACTTTCTCAGAATGCTAAAGTGCATTAACTGGTCACCTCTAAAAACTCTCCCTCTAGATGAAGCAGTCTCCTACTTTAATCATTCTTTCCTAACCCTCCTTAACCAGCTAGCCCCCCTAAGAACCAAATGCATCAAAACCAATCCCTGCCCATGGTTATCAAGAGAAACCAAAACTGCCATGTGACAAAGGGACAAAAAATGGAAACAATACCAAAAACACAAAAACCCAAACTCCCTCCTTGAATTTAAGCAACTCCGTAACTACACAAAAAAAAGCTAATTATTAAAGATTGCAAAGCTCACTACTCCAAACTCCAGTCCTTGCACACTACAAACCCCAAAAAATTCTGGGACTCCATTTCATCAGTACTACACCCTGGTAATAAAGAAAACCTCTGTCCCAATCCCACCCTCTCCGACCTTGATACTGCCTCCCAGTTCAACTCTTTCTTCATAGACTGCATAGCCAAACTATTCAGCTCCTTCCCGTCCCCCTCTTCTAACCCCTTCCCCTCCTTCTACAACCCCTTTCCAACCAGACAACTCCCTCCTCACCTTTCTACCTTAATCCCATTCCCATTTGCACTATAAAAAGACTTCTCCTCAAACTCACACCCTGCCACAATGCACCAGACAATCTTCCTCCAGCCTTCCTCAAACTAGCTGCAGACGACATTGCCTTCTCCATCTCCATACTTATAAATAGATCCATACTAGAATCTTACATCCCCTCCATCTGGTGCCAGGGCTACATCATCCCCCTCCACAAAGGTAGAAATAATACCGACACCACCAACTTCAGGCCTACTGCCATCCTTTCCCCTCTGTCTAAAATTCTAGAGAAAACTGTCCAAGCACAACTAATGATGCACCTAACGCAGAATAATCTCCTCTCCCCTACCCAACATGGCTTCCACTCCAGCCACTCCACCATGACTGCCCTTCTTTCCTTTCTGGAAACTATCAACTCAGAACATGACTCTAGCAAATTTGTATCGACACTATTCCTAGATTCGTCAAAAGCCTTTGACACCACCTCCCACACCCTTCTCGTATCACAACTCTCCACTCTACATCTCTCTTCCCCCACCTTAGCCTGGTTTTCCAGCTACCTATCCAACTGCCAAAAAGCAGTCCAATGGAAAACTTCAACCTCCTCCTTCCTTCCTACACCCACAGGCAGTCCTCAAGGTTCAGTTCTTGGCCCTCTACTCTTTAACCTGCTTATTAACATCTTTTACCACTCTGTCCCAGACTCATCTGTCATCCAATATGCAGATGACTCAACCATCATCTGCTCAGCTTTCTCACCTTCTGAGCTCCTAGCAAAAACCCAAGTAGCCTTCTCCAAAACAGAAAACTGGATGCAGTCCAACTACCTAGCCCTGAATGAAAATAAAACCAAACTAATGACCTTCTCCCCCAGCAAAAACTCCACGATTGATAAAACCTCATTCACCATACATAGCCAGTACAACACCCCCCTCAAAATTGTCCCCACCACTAAACTTCTTGCATCATCATTGATGAAGAACTAAAATTTGACACCACATCTACTCCATTATCAAAAAAACACCAAAAGATAGGTCTTCTCTACAGACACAGCCATTACCTCAGCCCATCTACCCATCAAACCCTAGCTTCTACTTTCTTATTCCCCTCCCTGATGTACAGTGCTCCTCTATTCACAAACCTACACATCGGCTTACAAACCAAACTCGAATCCTGCTACCACAAAATCTGCAAATTTGCAACCAATTCTAAAAACTCTTCCCACCACTGCCACTCCCTTCACACCCTCAATTGGCTTGAACTCCCCAACTACATACAACTCACCATTGCCACAAGCTTATCTATAAACCAGAGAACTTCCCTTCTCTCGCGACATCCTTAAAACCCTACAAGCCCAAAAGCCAACTCAGATCCACAAACCAAAATTTCCTTTAAGTCTATAAACCTTCTTGTTCCCCCAGGCCAGCTACTTCTCTCCTACTCCATAGCCAAACAATGGAACCCACCCTCCTTTGCAGCCTTCCTAACCATAGCAATTTCAAATTGCAACTACAATCTCACCTATCAGCCAAATGGAAATGCCCTTGCCACACCCCAACATAATGTTTCCTCTGTACTCTCTCTATGCATTATAATCCACCTAAACTAAAAGATCTAGTAGCTTTATATCAAGTCATAAAGTGCTCTCCTCTCTCAAATATCTGTGCATATAATCACTTTTACCCCCTACTATGAGCTAGTCACCTTGTATTTAAATGTTTAACTCACTAGAGCTCATTGCATACTGTATTACACACTCTGAAATGTCAGTATATGTTCTGCACAAATAATTTTTTTCTCTTTTCCTTTAGAGCTTGCAATAGGTAACTTAATATTGTACAAAGCTTTGTTTTTTAATTGTAACATGCAATTTGTAATTTAAATTGTTAACTCTAATATGTTGGAGCTTTTCTCCCTGGGCCTCCACTGAAAATGGTCTCTTCTTGGCCCAGTGGACTTCCCCGGTCATCAAACGTAAATAAATGAATAAATAAATTAAGTAAAATAAAGAAGTAAGGAATTTTTAATGACTTAGCTGAGAGCTGGTTTGATACGTCTTGATATCTACGTTGCAAACGAAAGCGGAGGTAACAGGGAGAGGGCACTATGGGTAAGCTTAGCTCAAGAGTTTTTTGGCTGGCATGAGCTTGTTATAAAGGCTGACTCAATTACAAGGATGGAACCGACAGCCATCAGTAATGAATGAATGAAGATTAACAACATCAGAGTCAAGGTTAACATCAAAAGGTTATCCAAAGTACTGAAAATACCATTAGGAAAATAAAGGCTTCCCATGAACTTAGATTGGCACTGGAAGCTAAGGATAACTACAAATGTTTCTTTTCTTAAGTCAGGAAGTTTGAAATATCAAATACTGATCTGAATGTATTCATAATTCCATTAAACTCTGGTTGAGTAGATATCACAGATATATTAGCAAACAAATTCACTGCATATTTTACCACAGAGACATCAGTATGAAACCTATATATACCTAAGGATTCCAACCTTCCAATATCACCAAAAAAATTGTTAAAAGTACTCTTTAAACTAAAAAGGGACCTAATAACATATCAGGCTGCCTATTAAACAGCAAAAACATGAACTGGTGGACCCACTCCTACAAATAATCAGCCTGAGCTGATTAACCTGCTTTGTCCACGAGGTTTGGCAGACAGCAATTGTGATGACACTCCACAAGGGTGACCTCCCACAGACTCAAGGAATTACAGATCCATCAGCTTGAGGAGCCTGTAAGTCTGAAGTCTGTGGAATAAGTCAAAACATACCTGATAAACTATAATATAAAAAAAAAATCTTAAGACTTGACCCCCAAAAGTTTGGCTTTGTTAAGAGTAGATGCCTAATGAATCTGGTGAGTTTTTTGAGGTAGCAGCATAAGCCATGAGCAGTAGCCACACTGTTCATACTGCATACCTAAGCCATACCTCTCAACCTCTTAGATCAATTAATCTGGACAAAGCCAAAATATTGGGGGGGGGACAAAGACTCAAAAATAGAGATAGATTTTAAATATTGCTGTTATAAAGTATTGTAAACTTATAAAGATGACAGAATAAAGATTTTGCATTAACATGCATTTTCTGAAAGATATGAAGTCTGAAACTGAAATGTCTGTCATTATTTAGTGACTTCTATCCTCAATTGCTTTCCAGAAAATCACAAATTTTATGAGGAACAAAGTAAAAATATCAGGCAAAAATCTGGACATTTTTTGAAAAAAATGGACAGTTGTGAGGTATGACCTAGACCTTGCAAAGGCATTTGATATCATGCCATATGTCAACAAGCTAAATGCCCTCCAAATTGATCCCTCTGTATTTAGATGGCTAGCTCAATGGTTGTGGGATAGAACCCATACTGTGAAGGTGGCAAGCACATGCACAGAGACCATGAAAGTAACCATTGAGATATCACAGGGATCCCTGCTGGACCTCTGCTATTCCAAATACATTTCTGTGATCTAAAAAAAAATCAAAAACAGAACCTCTGGTTAACCAAGTTTGAAGATAACTTGTAATTAAATCCTCTTCTGAAATAAAAGAGCTACAAAGTGAATTTACGCATGTACATATCTGATATTCAAAAAAAACGGTCTAAAAATATATTTGTTGCATTTGGTAAACAAATCCACTACCCAGCATACAGTATAGAAAACACTGCAGTCCAAAATGAAGATGATGCATGGGTGGATACCTTTGTCTCCTTTGATCATCATGTTGCACCAGTGGTCAGGAAATTCTTCTATGTAGCACAGCTGATAACAAAGGATATTTCTTCTACATCCAGAGATGCACTTATCCCCATCACTGAATATAATTACTCCTTTGGGATGTATGGTACTAAACATATCAAGCAGCTGGAAAGACTCCAAAGGTTCCTGAGAAAAAAGATCATGGGCCTAAATGACCTGAGCTACCAACAGAAGATGAAGACCTTATCCCTCTATTCAGTGCCCTATACACTCCTTAAGGGGGATATGTGAATTGCCTTCTGGGTCATTAGTGTTCTAGTCCTTCCATCCACTTTATTGCCCTGGCTGCCCGTTTTACTACTCTTTCATCCACTACTGCATCCTTTTCTCTCTAGGAACTGCACATAGTGCACCAGATGAGGACTTAACAGTGCTCAGTGAAGTGACAGAATGTCTTCCTCATCCTCAGAGCTTTTCTCTCTTGTTATATCGAATTATCCTGTTGGCATTGGCAGGAGTCTTTCTGTTTTGTAAGTGATGTGCTGGTTGACCATCCCCGGAAGTTCTCTTCATCAATGTTATTAACTCCATTACTCAGCTAGTAGTCCACGTGATGTCCACAGTGATTTTATTAAGACTGCTCAGATGAAATCAGCAAATATGAAAAGCAAATTCCCTTTCATCACTGGTGCAGAGACATGAAGTTAATTATAAATAAGCAATAAATTATTATAAATAAGCAAGAATAGCACAGAGAGCATAGCTTCCTCCAAGCGTCTGTTAAGGATTGTTTGCATATTAGAAGGGGTATCTATTTCAACAGTTATGTTTGATTTGGAAATCTTACATAATTTATTCAGTCAGTGATTTTTTAGTACTATTTCCTTCCCCCACATTGTGTACCACATACACAACACCTCTCATCTGACAGTGTTGAATATTAGCTGCTACCCTTTTGTTTATCTTGCCATTTTCCAATGATCTCCTGTTGCTCCACTTCTCACTGTGGCACCAATCGTGGTATCATCCACAAACAGTTAATTTTGTGCTCAGTTCCCTTTACTATGATAGCAAAAAGCAGTAGGCCCACTACCAACTCCTGTAGCATGCCACTAGCCATCCCTCTCTGTCTCTCTGCAAACAGGATCTCCCTCACTGCCAACATTAATGTCCTCCCTTCCAGGCACCACTTTGGCCATCTAATCTTCCCGCACTGATACCTTTCCTGTAAGTTCACTCAGAAGATTTCTATGGGGACTAAACTGAATACTGAAACTCACATACACTACATCAGTTATATTGCCTTTATACAGTTCTGCATGGTCCATTTTTAGAACCAGAGTTTATCTGGCCTCATTGCTGTAAACTCATGCTGATTTGTTTCTTGGAGTTGGTGGTACTCCAGATATGCTACCTGCCTTTCCTTGATGATGCTTATTTTTGCATCCTTTCCATATTTCAATGATGTTATAATTCCAGAAAAGCAAATGTGTAATTGAAGCATCAGTGAATTACTGTGGATGTTTTTTATATACGAAATTATTACATAAGCCGAATGACACAATTTTTGAGCATCAAAGAATTATTAGTAAAAACATGGGTAGCCAATCTCCTAAGCATATCACAAAGGTGAAAGGGATACATCAGTTTAAATTTCAGGTGTTGATACTGATAGTGAATAGTGAATGGTAATATTTTAATTGAAAATTATCAAATTATGCCTTCCATGAGGAATCATTTTGGCAGGATAAACTTAAAGAATGTTGTACCAAGGAAATGGACAGTATTTTCTCCTTAATGCCAAGGTTGAACAATGAACAACTAACTGTATAATTGCCATTTTGCTACTGTGCTTATGACACGTTGAAACTGATCGCTTCAAAAATATGCACAATTCTGCCTTACACAGATAAACTCTGGTGTTGTGAAGTAATCAAGGAATGTAGCAGTGACTCTTAAGTAAGATAGTGAGTGACATACGTTTCAAGAAGGAGATAGATACTTTTTTGGAATTGGCCTGTGAAGAAGGGGTTATCACCTTACAAGTTAAACATTTGACAGTGGATGATCATCAGCAGCAGGTCCTCTACTTATTGCCCAAGATTTATAAAAACCTGAATAAACCACCTGGTAGGCCAATAGTGTCTGGTACTGGCTCTTTGACAGAGCCTTTATCAACATTTCTAACTGAATATTTGCAGCCTTTGTTAAACCCAGTTAGAGCTAGAATTCAAGATACTACGAAGTTTCTGAATATTATTGAAAATTCACAGTTGGAGACACATTGGATACTATGCACATTAGATGTAACAGCATTGTATACAAGCATTCCATACTGGGCAGGACTAGAAGCTGTTAAATATTGATTGGATTAAGTGGACATCTATCCCCTGGGTTTTAATACCCTATTAGTGTGCATGGTGGAGCATGCACTGCCAAAAAATGTTATATTTTTTCATGGAGACTGCTTTTGGCAGATTCAGGGGACAGCAATGGGGATATCTTTTGCCCCCATTTATGCTGATCTGTTCATGGGTTACTTAGAGGATCTGCTTATTAATGACAGTTTGCATAACATGTATTTGTCTGAGATAGACATCTGGAGCAGATTTTTGGATGACTGTTGGTTAGTGTGGTGTGGTGGGGCAGATTATTTGTCTGAATTTGTTCAATATTTGAATGAAAACAAATGGGGATAGAATTTACCCTGAATGTGGATACACAACAGATTATTTTTTGGATATGACAGTCACAAGGGATAGTGATAATACTTTGGCATCCAAAATATATTGTAAGTATCCACAATATAATAATTTATTTGCTACATGTTTGCACCACCGTCATTGTATAGATAATATACATAAGTCCCAATTTTTGAGAGTAAAGAGAATTTGTTCATCTCCAGATGTCTATCGATATTTTGAGGATGATCTTACTGAAAGATATTTGGTTAGGGGGTACCACCATAATGATATCAGATCAGCTAAGAGATGAGTAGCTGGCAAAAACAGGTCAGATACCCTTGTATATCATCATAAGAAGCAGGATGATATGGAAGCCATTAGGTTTGTTGCCACAATATGGTCGAAATATTAATGTCATTAGGGAGGTTATAGAAAACAATTGGAACATTTTGTTGGCTAGTGAGGAACTGTCTGGGTTACTTTTGCCCAGATATCAATTTTCCTATAGGAGAGGGCGTACTATAGCTTCCCATTTTAATCACTATAAACGTGGCTATAAAGATCGAAATAGTGAATATCAGGGTACTCTGACTGGTGAAAAAGTTTTTGTTTCATGCCCATGTGGACATTGTTCATCCTGTAACTATATGTTAAAAAACAAACAATTTTCTAGTAAGAATACTAGTAGGGTCTTTGATATGAGATTTTTTGCTAATTGTGGGTCAGACTGGCTGGTCTAACTGGTGACATGTTCCTGTAATGCCTTTTACGTGTAGGTCTATACATGTACATATATATGAGCATCTTAGCAACATTCGAACTAAGCATATGTCAAATGCTTTGTATAAACATACATTGAAACATAATAATGCTAAATTTCACTTCATGGTTATTGATAAAGCTTGGAGGGATAGGATGAACAAGTTGGGATGGCATGCTATATTAAACAGAAAGGAGAAGGGTTGGATCATTAAACTTGGGGGTTTATTTTCCCCAGGGTTGAATGATCATACGTAATGGATATGGTCCTGAGGTTAATAATGTCTGTTGCTTTAAATATGAATGTTTGCCTAACTGATGTTAATTAATCATGATATAAGTATTGGGGACTTACACTTTGTATTTTATCACTGAAGAAGGCTTGATGTCTGATTTTATATGGTGTGGCCACAATAAAAGTGTATACGCTCTGTTGGTGCTGTCTTAGCTTTTTTGGAATTTTGGACATTTTGGGGCCTTTGCATCAGCCTTATCATTCAGGGATGTGTCTTTGGATCATTATGACATTACAATAATAAATAGCTTTCAACTATGAAGATATAAGAGACCCCAACTTGGTGCTTCTATGCTATTGAAATACCAAAACCACACTTCACCACTTCTGTTTAATTTTTCACCCATTCATTTATTTTCCTAACTGAATGTCCTGCTAAAGGTCACATCAGCACCACAATGAGCATAGCAGACCAGTTTTTTACCCCCAGCTGCAGCTTCCAACTCATCCTGTGGAATCAAAAGACATTTCAAAGCACACTGAAAAGTATAGCCTCTGCAACATGTCCAAGATCTGCCACTGAGTCTCTTCCCATAGGCTATGCCTGATGCACCTACAGTAGAAGGCCAACAGGAGGCATCTTCAGATGGTGCGCAAACCACCTCAACTAACTGTGCCTAATATGAAAGACCAGTGGCCATGCTCTGTGATCCTCCTGGATTGCCAAACTCCCCACATTATCATGGAGAGTAAGCCCAGTGGCCCTGAGAAGGTACCATATTTCTAATGTCTGTATCTGTAATCTCACCCTATCTTACCTTTAATTTCACCCTTAAAGTCACTACTCAAAACTAATGACCATATCTAAAGATGAAACTGTAGAGCAGATGCTGCTGGGTAAACTGAGAGCTTTGTCCTGTGACTCAGTTCTTGCTTCACAACTGCTGCCTGGTACAATGCCATAGTATAGATGTCACTGCACAAAATCCCCTGGTCAGTCTCTTGATTCCTTTTACCATTATTGGTGATCAAGGCCCAAAAGGTGCTACTGCATCTAGTCCACAGTTAGTCTCCTGTTCCCTTTTACCTTCACTACTGATCAATACCCAAAAGATGCTACTGCACCCATTCCACTGGTCAGTCTCATTATCCTCTTTAGCTTCAATTGTGAACAAGATCCAAGATACTTAAAACTCCTCCATCTGAGGTATATATTCCTCCCACACTGGCTGACAGTGGTCTATTCTTTCCAAGTCAGAGCCATAACTTTTGGTTGGCAGATGCTGCTGTTCATCCAGCTGCCTCACACTTAGCCACAAACTGATTCATTGCATGCTAGATATGCCACAAACTGATTCACTGCATGCTAAAGATGCCACAAACTGATTCATTGCATGCTACAGATTACAGATATCTGAGATAAAGCAACAAACTGATTTATCACAGGATAGGGATTGCAGATATTTGAGACAAAGAAGACAATCTACATACAATTAAGATATAATGCATACATGCCCAAATTAAATGCTCTGCAGATCTTGACAGCATCTTAATATCCTGTCAGTGAAAATTCCAAACTGGAGGACAGACAAGACGCACCCTTGACTGAGTCCTAGGTAATCCATGAATGTGTCAGACAACATTGAGAATGCAGATACCACTGCAGTCTACAAATACAAAAACTGAGCATCACAAAGCAGCAGTCAAGAGTGTTGTATCACTTCTCACAAGACATTTCAAGGTACACAAGTATGAGGTTGTCCAAGTCCACAAAACACATGTAGGCAATGCTGGAAAATCCCCACAATCCCTCCAATATCTGTCCAAAAGCAAAGAGTTGATGCATGATTCCTTGGCCACAATGGAATCTATATTGTTTCTGCTGAACGAAAGACTTGCCTATTAAATTGAACTCTCCCTTCTAGTATCCTGTCATTTCCTTTCCCAGAAAGAGTAAGGAGTGTGATACCTCCTCAACAGGAACACAAGTTCCTGTCCCCTTTTTGCAAAACCCCAAAAGTATCCAATTCATCAATATTTCTGATGAATTTCATTCTCACCTGCAGCCTTTCCACAGCAGAAATTGTTAATCACCACTGAGATCTCATCTACTGAAATTGAATCAGTTCCACTCTCTACTTCTGGCACAGTATCCTCAGAGAAAAGCAAACCCACCAGATTTAGAACTTCCTCAAACTGCTCTTTCCACCTCTTAACAATTACCCCAGTCAAGGTCAGCATTTCTCCAGAGCTGCTGAGAGAAACCTAAGCAGTATCTCCCCTTCCCCTCCAAAGTCACTGGATAGTTTGCTAGAACCTGTTTGATGTTAAATAAAACTCATTATTCATGTTACTGCCAACCTCACTTTTGGGTCTTCACTTTGACAACTGCTGCTCCCATGGCTTACCAGTACCTATCAGCTAAATTTAGAGATATTGGATGGAAGGCCTCTTTCTTTAACCTTAAAGATTCTCCAACTTCTGGTGTTTTTAGCAGGTCCTTGTTACCATTTTGACAAGCACTGGAAACCTTTTGGCCACAGCTCCTTGTCACAGACTAAATTATTGAGGTCTTTAACATGGTATATTAAGATTCCATGTCCCGGTTGTCTATATATATAAGAGAGAGAGAGAGAGGAAACTCTTCTGGAAATAAGAACTGAGTTCATGGGGCACATCAGCAAGGTATTCCCAAGATACTACCTCGATATTTTGGGTTTCTTGTTTTTTTCAGCCACTTTCTCAACCCTCTAAACAACTCATTAACAAAAGGTGATCAGCTCATGGGTTAACCACCTTGGTTGACCTGCAGACCCAGAATGTACAGACTCAAGTCCGTTGACAATACTTCAAATTGTATCATTGACCTGGAGCCTTATACTGTAGCACCTCTTACACCAATGCACTGTGCGAAGCACCTCCTACACCAATGCACTGTATGAAGCACCTCCTACACCAATGCACTGTACAAAGCACCTCCTACACCATATGAAGCACCTCCTACACCAATGCACTGTACAAAGCACCTCCTACACCAATGCACTGTATGAAGCACCTCCTACACCAATGCACTGTATGAAGCACATCCTACACCAATGCACTGTACGAACATGTACATGAATGCATCGAACTAGCCATACCCAACAGAACCAAGATGCTCTCCTCCAAAAGAAGGAAGCCAATCTGGTGGTCCCCTGACATTAATAAACTCTACCATAGAAGGGAGAAACTGTTGCAGAAAAAGGTGAAGTCCCAAGACTAGAAAAACTCCCTTATTAACCTCAACACAAAGTTTAGATCCCTCATCAAAACCTCTAAAGCCAGCTATGAAGGCAGAATTATGGTAGACACTAAAAACAATCACAAAGCCTTTGCTCTGAAATACTGCACAATGGTACCTCCTATACTGAGCCAACAGATATTACCAACATACTGCCTGACAGATTCAGTGCCAGCTTTACTCCTCTCCCTCCCCTTTAGGACCAATCACAATACCGAAGGAATGCCAGGCACCCAGCATTACTGCAGCACATGTTAAAGCTGCATTGTCCAAGGCCAAAAATACAGCTTCCATGAAACCCGACAATATCTCTGGATGTGTTCTACATGAACTACAAAGTGAACTGGCACCACATCTGTATGCCCTGTTCAATCACAGCCTCACTTCAGGCATTGTCCCTACCAAATGGTGCACTGCTACAGTCATCCCTCTCCATAAAGGGGGAGTGACTACAGACCTGGGAATTATCACCCCATTAACCTAATGAGTCTGATATGTAAGGCTATGGAACACATCATCATGGACCTAATTAACAAAGATATAGGGAATCTCCAAACTCTAGATCCCACGCAATTTGGCTTTGTGAAAGGTAGATCATGCCTGCTCAACCTGGTTGACTTCTTTGAGTCAGTCACCAGAGGTGTGGATGAGGGCAAGGCAGTTCATACAGCCTACCTCGATCTGGTCATGACCTCTGATACCATTCCCAACTCAGGAATTATTGATAAACTCACCAAACTAGGCATCAAGCCCTATATCACTAGGTGGGCTGCAAACTGGCTCACAGATAGAAACCCATAGTGTGAAAGTAGCAGACTACAAGTCAGACTGCCGACCAGTCATGAGTGGAGTCCCACAGGGATCAGTCCTGGGTCTTTTCCTGTTTGGCATCTACTTCTCAGAAGTCCAATCTACTTCTCAGAAGTCCAGGCCAACACAGAGGGACTCTGGCTGACCAGGTTCACAGACAACTGCAAGCTTGGAGTCATTATTAACTCCCCAAATGATGTAGACATCCTACAGAAAGGCCTCACTGAGACCAATGACCGGTGTCAAAACCATGACCTTAAGCTTAATGCCAAAAAATGCGTCATCATCCCCTTTGGGAAAAACTCAGTTCCCACTAATTACCGCATTGATGGGAGCCCACGGAATGCTGAAGGCATATAAGAGATCTGGGGACACAGGTTGACAGCAACCTCTCCTTCAACCACCACATTGCCACAGTGGTCGGAAAGTCCTTCTATGTGGCACATCTCATTACCAAAGGTTTTGCATCCAGGAAGAAAGAGATCATCATTTTTCTCTACTGTTCCCTGATTAGACCAGTCAGCGAGTATAATGCCCCATTTGGCATGTACCTCACTAGACTCTAGTCTCATATCATCTACTAAGTGGCGATCTCTGCTTGAATTACAAAGCCATGTCTGACCCAGCACTGTTAGAAATACTACATCTAAAGAAATCCCAATCCCTCCGCACTACATGCTCCAGAGACCTCAACCTCATTACCACAATCAACAGAACATGCTGGAGAGACAGGTTCATAACCCAGAGACTGCCCATGCTCTGGAATAGACTTCCCATACATGTCAAGCAGAGAACCTCACTGGCCCTCTTCAAGAGAAATCTTGATGAGTGGATGGGAAACAGAAAGTTCACCCCGGGATCACTCCAGTGGTTCTACTTGATAGAGGCACTAGTAAATAACATTGGGTGGCATGATGCCAGGGAAATTCTATGGGATAGGCTTGTAAAGGCTCCAGGGCCATTAGCCTAGTACACACCTATGAACCTATGAACAAAACATTCCAGGTTACTCAGTCATACGACTTTTTCAGGTTCATAAAACATAGCTCTTGGAAAACCCTCATGACTCCTCCAATATCTGTACAAAGGCAAAGAGTTGATCCATTGTTCATTTTCAAAGCTGGAATCCACATTATTCTTCCTGAATCAGAGACTCAGCTATTGACTGAAGTTTTCCTTCCAGTACCTTCATGTAATCTTTCTTAGGGAGACTGAGAAATGCAAGCCTTCCATGACTAGAGCATAAACTTCTGTCACTGTTTTTGAAAATGGATCCACCACTCCTGAGGTACTTTACTTACATTTTGCATAACTCTGAAAACCAAAACACCTCAACAGCATCCAGCAGTTTCAACATTTCTGGCACAATCTCATCCAGTCCTGCAGCCTTGCCATACAAGAATTTTTCAAGTGCTGCAGTGACTACATTTACATAAACAGGCCCAATCCCAACAGTTGCTTCTTTCACTACCTTCTCAGAGGAAGGCTTGTCTTCTGGATTCAGAAGTTCCTCATAGTGTTTTCTTTCCCCCTCTCCACAAAGTCACCAGTCAAGGTGGGAAACCACCCAGCAAAGTCCCCAGTCAAGGAGGACATTCTTTTTTGTACCTCTGCTACAAGGGACCAAGGGACACCCAGTAGCAGCCATACTCCATACATCATATGTCTCTGGCAAGTGAAGAGAAGTTTTTTATGAATTCCAGTCTGTGTCATTTCAGGATGTGTTCTTGCATCCCACATTTTAAAAAAATTACATTACGCAGCTGCAGAAAACAGATTTCTAAAAAATATAGTTCTTAAGGGAAAGAGGTGTGACGAAACAATTTTTTTATAAATTGGAATTAAAACTACTGAACACAAACTATATTGCAAACCAGGCTCATAACATAAATGCTTTTTAGTATTTCTGACCCAGATTATTAAAGCAGTCATTTTATGTCTTATGATCTGAAGTGGTAAATATGTTTGACACCCACCTAGAAACTGAATTCCCATATTAAATATTAAATCAGCATCTTGGATAGATTTGAAAAGTATTTAATAATTAATGGCAGAAGAAGGGAGCCCACAATATCCAAGTAATAACTTTAAATATCAATTGAAATACATTGATGCCAGAAATCTTCCAGGATGTTTTGAAGTAACTAATTCAGTCTGCAGACTGCATCTAAGGATACAAGACAACCCTAGTTGAAAAAGAAAGATATAATGTAG
The DNA here is from genome assembly GCF_019279795.1 of Protopterus annectens. Lineage (NCBI taxonomy): Eukaryota > Metazoa > Chordata > Ceratodontiformes > Protopteridae > Protopterus > Protopterus annectens. The sequence continues at coordinate 770,440,641 of NC_056743.1, read as the reverse complement.
GCATGTACAGTGAGTATGTACATGGGGAGAGGCATGACCCCAGATCTCATTTGCTATCATAACTGTTACAATGATTCTCAACTGTTCAAGTGGGACAGTAAAATGTATGCATTTGTGGAACAGATGAAGCAAGGCTGCATATAAGGGAGCACCAAGGGCAGTGGCAGACCTTTTCTTCATTTTTATGTATTGCTTTCTTTTGTTTTTCAGGGACTTTAACACCAACCTAGTCTCATAACTGTGCACATTACTGAATCTGTGGAATAAGGAGCTCTGCTCCTCCAGGTGTTAATGAATAATTATTATAAAAGACCACTATGAAAGACACTGCACCATTCTTTCTTAGATATAAAACACAATCATTGGTGTGGTAGTGGATTGGTTACCAGAAGTATCACAACTGTTGATAAGGATGGCATTGCAGGACTGGCACTCGCATTAGTGGATGAAGCCTACAATTATTTAAACACGCTGGTGATTAGGCAACTTCAAAATCTTAGCAATGTGAAAACATGGCATTTGGTTTTCAGTTACAGTGGCTAAGTGGAATTCACCAAATCTTCATTTAACAAATGATACTGACTTTTGCAATATTCTGAGAATATTGCAAAAGAGGAGATGTCCTTTAGGGGATGGAGAAAGCATCCCTGCATACATGTGTTTGGAGTTCCATATTCCCATAAAAATGCTGTATTTTTAGCTTCCTTGATGTAGTTTTTTTTTAAGAAGACTACTTTTGGTGAGTTAGCTTCTTCAAAGCATGCAACAGTGAAGCTTGGTCTGTGAAACTGTCCTAAGTTATTGTATTCTGCATTGGCCAGGTCTTGGACTGTGGAATGAATGTGGACTGTCATGCAGCTGACAGTTATGATTGGCATAAAACTTTCATTTTTAAAAAGTGTACTTGCTATTTGTGGATTTTTCTTCACATACACCCCATCACCACCAACGTGTCACAGTTAATACTGAGAGGCGTAATGTTGTCATCTTGGATTATTCAGTCTTTCCACTTCACTGGATGGGATCGGCTTGGTACTAGGTTCCAATACAGCAAACTGCTTTCATCATACATTTCATGCTCTTCTCCTATATCCCACAATACACCTCTACTCCCAGTTACCCTAGATCTCATTTGCTAACATAGCTGTTACAACGATTCTCAACTGTTCAAGTGGGATAAGCAAAATATATGCCTTTTTCTAGTTAGTGTAGCTTTCTAATTTAAATATTTTGTAAATGTAATTATGTTTGTAGGATTCCTGTTAAAGTGGTGTTTGTTTGTGTTCTTATTTCTTTTGTTTCCTCCTCTCTTCCCTTGATGGATCTTCTAATTTTTGTCCCAGAGTCAAGGAAAAACAATGGCATGAACATAAAACTGGAAAAAGTGAACAAGAAAACAAAACATTGTCTGCCATGAGTGTCAGTTTCATAGCTCCTCAAAGGATCTTTTTCAAGTAAGCAGAAGGATCCTAAGAACTTGTGGTTCAGAAAGTCCCAGAGGGAATCCTTTGACCATTTTTAGGACAGGGGCTCCCATAGAAGAAGTGAGGATCCTTCAATGGACACTACCATGAAGGCAGAGGTGCTTCAAAGAATCAGGTCTTACATAGTCCCTTCCAAAGGTCCACTCATCTTGGTTCTGTCTTTTAAGAATCATAATTGGTAACTATTTGAAATGTCAGGGAACAGTTAAAGTGAGTCCTGAAATGTGGAGACTGAATGGCTGAAAGAACAGACTTACATATATTCAGTCTGAGATGCCATTTCTTGGAATATTCCCTTTTCTCCAAGATATGGTGATCTTGAATTTGGTTTACACAAGTTCGGAGGTTGGTGGTTGCAGAGATTTTAAGGAGAAGAGCGATTTTCAAAATTTGCTCTTATCATTTGCTTTCAGACCTTTTTTTTTTGGCTTGCTGGCACTCAACATTTCAAGTGCCAACATTTCCATAGGGAGTCACCATATTATTTTTATAAATACATAAGTGTGAAGAAAAGGTCTGCAGCAGAATCCATGGACCTTGCTCAAGTGTTCACTCTGGTGGCAGTCTGGGGTTGTCTCTCCATGCACCATACTGTATGAATGGCCATTACATAGGACAAATGGGTCAGTGTGTATAGTATACAGAGGCTATTTTATTCCCTTTTCCCAGTTGCCCAAATGATTGTCCATTCCACTTCCATAGATCTTACATCATCAAAAGAAGGTGGCAAAGGAGGAGGTCTTCAACTTTCTACCTAAAAGAGGCATTCAAGAGGTCCCACCAGATGAAAGCAGATCCCAGGTTTAATCAAGGTTGTTTTAGTCCCCAGAAAATCAAAAGACCTCAGCCCCATTCTAGATCTCAGTGGCCTAAACCAATATGTGAAAAAAAATCATGATTGGTCACAGTTAGGTGAGATCAGATGGCATAATGGTTAAGGTCTTTGCCAGTCATGCACAAGGTACAAGGTTTGATCCTGATGTCAGGCCAATGCCTGTTTGAAGTTTTTGTGTTCTCCCTGTGTCTCTGTGAGGCTCCTCCCACCTCTGAAAAACACACCGAGTATTTCCATTTCAAACTCACCAAGCAATGGAGCTGTAGGCAGCAGTACAGACTCTACATGGTGCCTTATAGAGGGAAGAGTTGTATAAGCCAACTACTTTGGGCATATACTGTGGTGCTCAGTATCCTCATTGATGACTGGAACATAAGTATACTAGTGCCAGTGTTCAACAACAAAGGGGATATTCACAACTGTGGGCAGTACAGAGGCATCAAACTCCTGTCACACTGCATGAAAGTCCTGGAGAGGGTGATTGATAAATGAATATATAGAGCAGTAGAAAGTAAGATGGAAAATGAACAGTTTGGATTCAGATCACAATGCAGCACAACTGTCCTGATATTTGCAGTGAGACAGATAGTTGAGAAGAAGCTAGAGATGAGGAAAGCATCCAACTGGGCATTCCTAGACTTGGAGAAAGCATAAGGTCTCAAAAGCTGATGTGGGCCTTAGTAGTTCAAAGTCCCGGAAACATTAGTAGAATTACTACAAGCTATGTACAAGGACCTTCAGTCTCACAGAGGGATTCCCAGTGAAAGTGGGTGTGCACCAGGTTCCAGCTCTGTGCCCACTGCTGTTCATACTGGTGATAAACTGCAGTAGCAAACAAATTGGAGGGGAAACATTAACAAAGTTGCTGTATGTAGATAATGTGCTATTACAGGCAGACTCTGAGCAAAAACTTCAGGATAGGGAAATGGAATGCAGAACTGAAGGCACGTGGGATGAACCTGAGTACAGATAATACAGTTGTAATGGCAGCAAATGGTGGCGTTCAGAATAAGCTGAGAATTGAGATAGAAGGAAAAATAGTGGAACAGATTAACAGCTTCAAGTATTCAAGTATCTGGGAGGGGTAGTCGAGGAGAAGGGAAGTCTGAATGAGTAGGTCTAAGCTATAATCAGAGGTGCTGCAGCCAATTGGCACAGTATGTCACATGTAGTATATGACAGAAGAATGCCAAAGAAGCTGAAAAAAGGTGCAAAGCAGTGGTGCAGCCTGTACTACTGTATGGTATAGAAACCTGGGCAGTAATAGCAGAGCAGTTGAGGAAGTTAGAGGTGATGGAGATGAAGTGCCTCAGATGAATGACAAGGTGCACACTGTAGAACAGACAATTAAATGAAGACATAGGGCAAAGTTGCTCCAATTGCAGAAAAGGTCAAAGAGAACAGATTATGGAAGTTCATGCGCATGTGCAGAAAAGCAGAAAACAATATGGTGAAGAAGATTTGGGACAGACAGGAAGAAGGCAAGAGGAAATGAGGGTATCCAGCAAAGAGATGCATGAACTGTGTGAGAGAAGACATGTGAAATTCAAACATGAATGTCAAAGAAAGCAGGAGAGTGGCATTGAATAAAGAGATATGGCAACAGTTGACTCGACACCCTGACCCAATGTAAAAAAATGGGAAAAGGGGAAAAGGGGAGTTGTTAATTATGATGATGGTCACAGCATACACCATTCTTGCATGCCTTCAGAAAGGGGATTCAAACTTTGTGATGGATCACCAGAACACATACTTGCACATCAAAATTGCCAAGGTATGCAGGAGATTTCTATGTTTTGGGGTCAGAGACAGTCATTACCAATTTTAAAACCTGCCACTGAGTCTTACCACAGCCCCTAGGATGTTTACAAAGTACAAATATTCCCTTACATAGATAACTAGCTCCTCATCTCTGCCAATAATGAGTCACTCATCCAAGACAGAAATTGCCTGATCCAACTTTGCATGTCCTAAGGAATTTACATAAATGAAGAAAAGTCATAACTGGGACCATTTGAGACTTTGATGTTTATAAGATGCCATCTGGACACCTTTCAAAAATGAGGCAAGCTTCCTTTCAAACCTCTGTGCATCAGCTGCTAGTCCCATTCCCTTAAATGCCTTTAAATCCATTGAGGCCCTAGATTTGATGGCAGCAACACTACACTTAGTGGCTGACACATACTAATTCTTTAGTGGACATTCAATGTTAAGTGATCAAAAACAGAACTCCATTAGCAAAACCATCAGAATAATGTCCATATGCAAGATGCATCTCTTATGGAAGTTGGAAAGCCATATCCTTACCCCAGGATTTCTCTTCAAACTTCCAGTCCCCCCACCATGACTGCCAAGGATACCTCGGCCTTGTGGTGGGGGGAGGCATTGTCCAGAGTAGACAGTTTAAAGGATGTGTTTTCCAAGAGGAAAATCTATATATCAACAAGCTGGAGATTAGGGTGGTTCTCCTAGCTTTGCAGGCATTCCAGGATCTCCATCCCCAGGGTTTACTAGCCATACAAGTAGGCAACATGGCTGTGATGAGATTATCAACAAGAAAAGCACAGCAGATTATAGCCTCTCTATGCAATGAGAGTGTGGGAATTGGCAATCTGCACACAATGGTTTGTAATCACAATACACATACCTGGCCATTGAAACTGACTAATAGGCAGACTCATCAGGTGTATCATGATGCCTCACAAGTGGTCATTCAGTCCTCATGTAGCAATGGATTTGTTCTGTTATGGAGGGAGGTTTTTCTGCAATCTGTTTGCAGTCCTGACCAATGCCAAATGCAGCAGGCTCTTATCCTCTATCTTTCCACAGGGGTAGACCCTGAGGAATGGTGTTGTCTACCAGTGGCTATGAGGTGAGCAAATTTGTCAGAGCAACAGTCATCCTCATAGCCCCATTCATGCCTCTACAACTGTGGTTTCCCTTGCTATGGACTCAGCTAAAGCAGGACCCTCTGCTACTGCCTCCCTAGATCTTTTCTTCCATCCACCCAGGAAGCCTCTCGCAGGCATTACATCATTTTGACCAATGACATGCATCTCCAGCTGTATTAACAGCCAGGCATCCAACACTCCCCACAAAGGTGGTGCAGATTCTTACAGTTGCCCAGAAATTACCTTTGTGCAAGCTGTACAAGAGCAAATGGAAAAAAACAACAATGTACCTATGATCCACAAAGAGAGGGTTGGATCCCTTCTTTGTTCTGATTCATTCAATCTTCTTTCTGTCATTTTTTTATGTAGGATCTAGTTTTTTTTTACCATAAAAATTCATTTGGCAGCTATCTCTAATTTTCAAGGTGGAGTCAACTTTCAATCCTTCACTTCTCAAAGAGTTTGCAGAGTCTTTTTAAAAGGGAACCTTTTTATTTAGGCCTCCTGTAAAAGATCCAACATCACCTTGGGATTTCAACTTTGTGTTAAAAACATTAACTTAGCCTTCCTTTGAACTAGTCCATACTACAGACCTAAAATTCTTATCCTTGAAAACTGTCTTCCTTGTGGCCATTACTTTCAAAACTGGAAGCTTAATCATTAAACCTCTTTATTTAGTCATCCATAGGGATAGGGCTTCCTTGCATACAAGTTCATCTTTCTACATAAGGTAGCCTCAGACTCTGGTCTTGCTAGCATCTCCACTTGGCTGTGTTTTCCTATTGATTTCAGGGGTGAGAATACTTTCCTCATTGTTTGGATGTGCATAGACAACTGAAATTCTGTTTTCACTAAGCAAAACAAACAAAAAAGCAAGGTTGGGATGAAAGCTACCTAAAGCTACCTTATCCAGATGGCTTTCCAAATGTATCTGCTTCATTTATGCTTTGTCCAACAAAACTATCCTATTAAACCAAAGATGCATTCAACCAGGGTGTTTGCCACTAACTCTACCTTCTTTAAAAACTTCTCAATTGATTATGTTTGTGTAGGAGGCTCTTGGGCAACGCTGCAAACTGTCAGTAGATATTACAAGCCAGACATGGTACCTTGGTCCAGGTCTTCCATTGTATTCTGTAACACTGCCACCTAGGATATTAGTTATGAATTCTCTCCCGTCAAGTGACATGGATGGACTAGAAAATGCAAGATACAATAGTTATGTACTTACCATAATGTTGGATCTTGATTACCTACTGTATGTCTGTCTACTTTACCAACCCTCCATCACTCCATCACATTTCTGTATTGTAACCTATTATCTCCTGATAAACCTCACTGGCTCCCTCTGGTTGTCTTCTACTTCTTTGCAATACAATACTACCTTTTCATTCTAGAGAAAGGGTTTTTGAAAGTCCGGCTGTTAAACTCGATCTGCTGTGACATGGAGTAGTGAAGAAAGCTGTTTCCCATGTTGGCATCTAGCAGTCAAACAGTTCCATCCACTGACGTGGCTAATCAAGATCCAGCATTATAGCAAATATCCTTTCTAGCATTCAGAGTTGAGGAATCACCTTTTTGTCAGCATTATAATAAAATATATTATTAGAAATACAGTGGAAGTGTAGTCATCCTAGCATCTTTTCCAGTGCATAGACAGCACATTGGATATAAAATATAATGCTACCTCTCTGGAATCATTCAGCTACAAAGGTGACTAAAGTTCACATTGCTGAAGTAAGCTGCATCTTCTTTGTACAGCCCAGACTCATACACTCAGACACATAAAAATAGATAACTATGTAGATTGAGAGACAGACAGATAGACAGATATATCAGATATTCATCTCTGAAATGGGTGAACATATACATGACAATATTCCATACAAAAAAAAACATTTACCAAAATAGGACCATTAATTCCATTTGCTGAAAGAATATGATTTTCAGTGGAAAATTTGGTTTATAGATGGAAGATACCAGTAAGGGGCACAAAGAAACTATATCAGGTTGCAAGGCAAAGACAGAAATATAAAGAAGATAGTCAGACACCCTTCATAAGGGATGCCACCAACAACCTGCTCACCAGCCCAGAGGGCATCAAAGGCAGATGGAAGGAGTATTTCCAGCAGCTTCTGAATGAAGAAAACCCCACAGAAGCTGTACTGCCCCAGAAACAGCCTACAATGAGAGAAGAAGAGGAGCTCACCCTAGAAGAAGTAAGAACATCACTAAGGAAAATGAAGTCAGGGAAAGCAGCAGACTCAGATGAGGTCACTGCAGATATGATAAAGATGCTTGGTGAGATAGGGGAGAAATGGCTCCTGAGGGTACTAATAGTAGTGTGGAGAGAAAAACGTATCCCAGATGACTGGAGAATATGCATCCTCATGCCAGAGTACAAGAACAAAGGGGACATCCACAACTGTGGGGAGTACAGAGGCATCAGACTCCTACCACACTGCATGAAAGTTCTGGAGAGGGTGATTTATAAATGGATACACATAGTAGTAGAATGTAAGATGGGAGATGAGCAGTTTGGATTTAGATCAGGATGCAGCACAACTGACCCGAGGTTTCCATTGAGACAGATACTAGAGAAGAAGCTAGAGATGAGGAGAGAGTCCAACTGGGCATTCCTAGACTTGAAGAAAGCATATGACATGGTCCCAAGAAAACTGATCAGGGCAGTACTGCAGTGATTTGAAGTCCCATAACATTGGTAGAATTAGTGTAGGCTATCTACAAGGACCCAATGACTCAAGTATGGACAGTGTTTGGCCTCACAGAGGGGTTCCCAGTGGGTATGGGTGTACATCAGGGTTCAGCTCTGAGCCCACTGCTGTTCATACTGGTGATGGACTACAGTAGCAAACAAGTTGGAGGGGACAGATCAACAAAGCTGTTCTATGCAGACGATGTGGCAGTACAGGCAGACTCTGAGCTAGAATTTCAGCAAAGGATAGGAGAATGGAATGCAAATCTGAAGGAACATGGGATGAAACTAAGCACAGGTAAGATGGTGGTAATGGCAGCAAATTGGGGAAATCAGAAGAAGCTGAGAAGAGAGATAGAAGGGAAGATAGTGGAACAGGTAACAGCTTCAAGTATCTGGCAGGGGTGGTTGAGGAGAAGGGTAGTCAGACTGAAGAGGGCAAAGCTAGAATCAGAGGGGCTGCAGTCAACTGACATAGAGTATCAGGTGTAGTCTATGACAGAAGAATACCAAAGAAGCCGAAAAGTAATGTGTACACAACAGTGGTGCAACCAGTACTTCTGTATGGTACAGAAACCTGGGCAGTAAAGACAGAACAGTTGAAGAAGCTAGAGGTGATGGAGATGAAGTGCCTGAGAAAGGGTGATAGGATGCACACTGTGCGTCAGATGAAGAAATGAGGACATAAGAGCAGAAGCCAAAGTAGTTCCAATTGCATAAAAGATCAAAGAGAACAGATTACGGTGGTTTGGGCATGTGTAAAAAGCAGAAAACAATCTGGTGAGGAAGATTTGGGACAGACAGGAAGAAGGAAAGAGGAAATGAGGATGTCCAACAAAGAGGTGGATGGATTGTGTGAAGGAAGATCTGCGAAAGTCAGGCAGGAGTGTGGCACTGAATCAAAAGAGTTGGCGACAGTTAATACGATACCCTGACCCCATGTAGAAAAAAATGGGAAAAAGGGGGCTGATGATGATGATGAGAGGGATTTACCTCATCTAAAAATGAAATTTTGGTATTTCTTTTTTTTTTTTACAAATTGGGCTCACTCAGACATAGATGTACACACACACACACACACACACACACACACACACACACACACACACACACACACACACACCTGCATTAAAAGACCGAGTGCATGCACTTACAGGTATGGTTATGTAAATATTTGTTGTATACAGCACAAACACAGAGAAAAGTGCACAATAGCTGCTCTTCATTTTCCAGAGGTGGCATCTACCTTTCTATTTTGCTTTAACATATTCCAAAATTTGAAACAGCTAGAGGCACCTGCAGCACAATTCACATTCTCTTGTACAGTCATTCAAAAAGCCTATACATGTTACCGGTCTCATAAAGTGCTCTGCTATTCAAATTGTACAATGCTTTTAGCACTGTTTCTGAATTTACATTCCCCAAAAGTTTGAGAGTGTCTGTATCTGTAGCTATAACTTTTGAATTGTTTAACATTATTTGGAGGATTTTCAGAAAGTGCAGCATTGACTAAGATTCTATACAAATACATAAGCAGTATACTACTGTGAATTGCCTGTCTTTGCCATAGTCCTGATAAAGAATTGTCAGTTCAGTACAGTTTTGCACTGCTGTTGGCAGCCTACTTTTCTAATTCACTATAATCAGGATATAGAGTGACTGGAACTGTAGAATCTGAATGTGTGCCACACTTAGGCTCATTCAGTTGCACAGCTTTAAAGTTGGTAAGCTTAAAGCTTAGACCCTTACTATAAAAGAGTAGGCTGAATTCTCCTACCCCTCCTGCCCCTAACTTTTGTTCCATACTCCATACCTCTATTATTCACACTCATCTCCACTCTCTGCCTGTTCTTTCTATAAGATCCAATAAATATCAGACTAGTCTTCCCTGCTCTTTATTAATTGCTATCCATAATGTCTCCTCTGGTTGACAAAAATATGCCTGACCTGTGTATAAGACTAAAGAGACTAAAAGCATTTTAACTGCTTATATCTTACAGAGCTTCAATTTTCTCAGTTTTTGTATTATCTTTTAACTAGTCTCTTCCCACATACCCTTAGCTGCCACACCAGAGTAATTTTTAACCCATACTCTTAAATACTTCATTTTATCGTGTCGCCATAAATATGGATATTTCTGAACCAAATCGTGTGTGGGTACATAATTTACCGCTATTGCCTTTGTCTTAACTTCATTAATTTTGTATCCCAAAAAGACTTGAAACTGTCCCAAAATGTTTCGCAACACTGCAATGTCCCCCTCTGGTTTTGTCAGATATGAAATAGTATGGTCTAGATACGTTGATCTTCTAGAAAATAAAACAAACAAAAAATGAATAAATAAAACAAAATAAACTCCTTCTAGTGTGGGAATGTGTAAGTTATAGTGTGGCTACAATAATGCAAATCCGTAGTTAAGGTTCAAGGAAGACTTTTTAGTGAGACATTTTGACTTTATTAATTTCAAAATCATTGGTGCAATTGATGAAAAACTGGAAGGTGTAAGTAAGAGCTGCAAGGCTAAGCAGATTACTAGTTTTTGGGAAGAATAGACTAATGAATGTTGAGATATAAGCTGTCTAAAAGGACTACCTCTAAGGATCATAGTGCCACCTTGTTGAGTTTATTGAAAATGCCATCTAGAACTATAAAACACTGTGAAAATATTAGATCTGTTTTTCTGTAATGAAGACACTTACTCTTTTCAATTTAGAGGCATAACTTTGGAAAATTAATTTGATGTCATGTGACAGAACTTTCCATTCACTCATACTCCGGTTTGCTTTTCAGTTTTCCTAAGATTAAAGGTTCATAGGTTCATACTAGGCTATCTGCCCTGGGGCAATTATAAGCCTAGCCCAATTCTGTATGGCTTACGCCACCCCTTGATTTGAGTATACTGTGCCCTTTTTAAGGTTTAGTTTACTGTGCCTCTGTCTAATAGTGACATGGGAGTAATACCTGGGACAAACCTACGATCCCCCATCCACCTATCGAGATTCTTCTTGAAGAGATTCAGTGAGGTGCTCTGCCTCACATGAACTGGAATTCTATTCCAGAGTGAAGAGAGCCTCTGGGTTATGAACCTGTCTCTCCAGCAAGTTCTATTTATTTCTGTGCTGAGGTTCAAGTCCCTCGAGCGTGTGGCTCTAAGGGATTTAGATTTACTGAGGTGGAGCATGTCCATTAATTCTGGATTTGACATAGCTTTGTATGTCAGGCATAGATCACCTCGAAGTAGGCTGTATGCAACTGAGTAGAGCTGGAGTTTTTTTAACCGAGCAGCATATGGCATCTGTTTGAGACCCTTGATCCTCTTGGTGAGATACTTTTGGGGTCTTTCTAATTGCTGCAGGTGTCGGGTAAGGTACATCCCAAAGGGGCATTGTATTCTATGATGGGCCTGATGAGGAATGAATAAAGGGGCACGATTACCTCTCTTGATCTAGATGTGAAACTCTTCGTGATGAGGTGGGCTATGTAGAAGGTCTTTCTAACCACTTTGGCAATGTGGTTTTCAAAGGAGAGATTGCTATCAACTTGGGTCCCCAGGTCCCTAATAACTTTCTCTGTACTTAATGGGTTTCCGCCTATGTGGTAATTTGTGGGAACATTGTTTTTGCCAAAGGGTATGACTATACATTTTTTGGCATTTAGCTTTAAACCATGGCACTGGCACCAGTTATCTGTCTCTGTGAGACCTTTTTGAAGGATGTTTGTGTCAGCTGGAGAGTCGATTATGGTGCCCAGTTTGCAGTCGTCTGAGAACTTGGTGAGCCATAGTCCTCCCACGTTTGCCTGTACCTTGGAAAAGTATATACCGAACAAGAGTGGTCCCAGGACAGAACCCTGTGGGACGCCACTTGTGACCAGTTTTGAGTCTGACATGGCTCCAGCAACTCTCACTCTGTGGGTTCTGTCTTTGAGCCAGTTTGTGACCCATCTTGTGACATAGGGGTTTATATTTAAGCTGGATAGCTTATCTATGATGCCCGAGTGGGGTATTGTGTCAAATGCCTTTGCAAGGTCCAGATAGGCTGTGTGGACTACCTTCCCTTCATCTATGGCTTTGGTGACTGTTTCGAAGAAGTCAACCAGGTTCAAAAGGCAGGATCTGCCCTTGACAAAGCCGAACTGGGTAGAATCTAGTGTCTGTAGGTCCCCAATGTCTTTGTTTATGAGCTCCATGATGATCCTCTCCATAGCCTTGCAGACTAAGCTAGTCAGGCTTATGGGGCGATAGTTTCCAGGGTCCGTAGAGGCTCCACCTATTTGGAGTGGGACCACTGTTGCTGTACGCCATTCTGTGGGCACATATCCTGTAGTGAGGCTGAGATTGTATAGCCGTTTTATTTGAGGGATTAGTTCCTCTTGGAGTTCATGTAGGACACAACCTGGGATGCCATCTGGTTCCATGGAAGCAGTGTTTTTTGCTTTGGAGAGGGCAGCCTTCACCTGAGCATCAGAGATGTTTGGGAAGCAGCCCTCTGCTGGGATAGATACTTGCTCTTTTGGGGGGGGGTGGAGAAGTTTGCACTGAACCTGTCTGCCAGGATATTGGCAATGTCTGTGGGTTCAGTGTATTTTTTGTCGTTTAGAATCAACTCAGAACAAGTCTGGGAGTTGCATCCCAGGTTCCTAACATAACTGAAAAAAGCCTTATGATTGTCTTTGGTGTCCTGTGCAATTTGTCTCTCGAAGCTGGCCTTGGATGATTTTATGAGGGATCATAATTTTTTGCTAGTACTGATCAGAGATGCCTTCCCTATTAGGGATTTTGCTCTATCATGTAGTAGCTTCCTCCTTCTGTTGTACGGTTTATTTATGGCAGGGGTCCACCAGACTGAATGCCTGCCTTTGGATGATTGGGTCTTGGTTTTGTTTGGGATAGCATGATCCATGCATTCCTGGAGATGTCCATAGAATGCATTTATATAGGATTCTGCAGTTTGGGCCATAGTTTCCACTGGCCCTGGGGCCTTGAAGGATTCCACTTCGGTTTTGAGAAGTGAGAAGTTCGCTTTTGAGAAGTTTTTCACTGTGGTTTTCTGGGCTGGGGGTGGGGTCGGGATGTGGACATCTAGTGAAATTAATTTATGGTCTGATCTTACCAATGAGGGATATACTTCTGGTGTGGAGCATAGAGTCCCCATGTTGGTAATGATCAGGTCTAGTATGTTGTCTCCTCTTGTGGGAGTGGTGACTAGTTGTTCGATAGCATTTGAGTTTATAATTTCCAGGAACCTTTGGGCTAAGGTGCTGGGGCTTGAGTAGTGCTCCCAGTCAATGTTTGGGTAGTTGAAGTCGCCCATTATAATGGTGTTCGGAGAGATCTTCATGTTCTCCAATGTTTTCAGGAAAGCCAAGTGGGATTCCTGACTTTGAGAGGGTGGTCTGTAGGATGCTATAAACTGAAAAGCAGTCTTGCCCACTGTTAGTCGCACATGGATGGTCTCCGATACTTCGTGCAATGCCACTAACCTGGAGGTGTGGATATCCTTGATAAATATGGAAACTCCCCCTCCTTTTGTGGTTCGGTCCGGTTTTGGGGCCGAAAAGCATGATATGAGGTATAGCCTGGTAGTGCTGGGGTGCTCTCTGGAGCCTTGAACCAGGTTTCTGTCACTGCACAGATATCGATGTTCTCCATACTGAGGAGAGCTTCGAGTGCGTGCATCTTGAGGTTAAGACTTCTGGTGTTAAGCAGCATTACCCTTAGTTTCTTGTTCCTTGTGCTGTCTATGGGGGTGGGTTTGACTTTTGAGCCTTGCCTAAAAAAAGGCACTATGGGGGTGGCAAGAGCCTTTGCCAATATCCGAAAGCCCAGTGGTGACAGGTGCAAGCCGTCCCTAGCGAAGCAACATGGCTTGTCGAGCATGTCATCCCAGGCTGACAGACACTGGATCCCCTTTGAATGACACCAAAATTTTAGCTAATTGTTAAAATCGATCATTTTGTCTTTGTACTGTGGCATCATTTTAGGTGAGGGTAAGATGCTGCTCAAGGTCAGGGTCATACCAGCCGGGCTACATGATCAGAGAGCTCCTCTATGTCTCTTTTCATGTAGTCCAGGGAGGTACGTCTCAGGTCATTCACACCAGCATGTACAATGACCGAGTCATATTTGTATTTGCTTTGGAGTGACCTGAGTGCTTGCATTATGTGGCGGATCCTAGCACCCGACAGGCAGCTCACCGTGACCTTCTCTTTATTCAGCCTGGTGAGCGGGACGTCAGTGTGTCTGACAATAGAGTCACCTATTACAAGAGTATCAGGTGTGTTATTCAGCCTTAAGGGCTGTGGCTGCTTGGCACACTGACTTTGTGGGCTATGTGTTGTGCGTGTTTTGTTTTGAGGTAGCGTTTGGTCAAGGTAAATTATTCTCCAGCTTCATGGCATAGGTGGATTAACTTGAATATGTCATAGATGATGTGGGATAAACTAGCACCTTAGGTGATGGAATAGCTAGCCAGAAGGGCTGAGAGTAAGTGGATCACACCAGATCATCCATATCGGTGGGAAAGATGGCCTGTTCTTCTATGGTACTGACATCTATAGGAAGCCAGCTGTTACACTACATGAACCAAAATGAGACACCTGGTCTACCAAGTAGTCCACAGAACAATAGATGGATTTTAGTAGGCAAATGCAGGCATTCATGCATAACCATGCCAGCCCTGCAAGCCCTACTTCAGCTGCACTTATATTCAAATCCACAACAGATGTGAAGTTTATGGTGCAAAAATCTTGCTTGCCTGGATAACAGCCTATCATTTTGGTGGCTCCTGCCCTCCAGTGGCTGATAAAAGAGGGACCCTAAAGAAGTAAATTTCCCCTAGACATAGCAGAACTCCTCAAGTGTTAATCTACGCCTCTTCTTCCTTCACCAAACTGAACTCCAACCAATTCATTAAAGTTGAGCAGTATATAACAAAATAGATAAATTTGCTGCCAGACTTCCTAATAGAACACATCATTGCACAACACTCAAATAATTAAACTGGATGGAATTTCATAACTGCCTGGCACTTTCCCAGCTCAAGACTCTTTGTACACTTATCCAATGGTACACACGCACAGACTAGGCATCTCCTTTCCATGGATAAATAACTTACCCACCAGAATAAATCTCTTAATTCAAATGGTGGTACCTTGCATTCCATCCATGTTTCCAAAATATGGAACATCCATTCTCAGACAAATGCAAAATATACCCATATTTAAACCCAAGCTTAAATCCCACCTCCTCAACTCCTGGCTTTGTCCCTGCAGCTCCCTTACTGATTGGCTCTCAGTCAGTCCCTTAACTGTGCTCACCACCTGGTTAACTACAGACCAGCACTTTACTACCTTTCTCACTTCTTTTGTGATTAACTTCTCATCCTACACAAAATATGCTGCTACTTATACCTATCTATCTTAGTCCGTATAATGAATTCAGACATACAAACAATGTCCACAGCTGCCCTTTTTACCTCATTGAATACTACACTTTTCTGCATGATTCCTGCATTACTTGATACCCTTATTTTCTGCTCCATCTTACTTCACTTTCTTTATGTCAACTCTTTACTGCTAAAAACTGCTTTTACTTAATTGTGACCTTATAATTATCTTGTGTTTTTCTTAACCTTCATTAAGCTTTTTTAATGGATTTTATTTGTACTTTCTACCATTATTGTACTTCTCTGATTGTATTATACATATTTTTATGATTCATAGGATCAAAGGATCATAGGCAGTTACTAGACTATTGGTCCTGAGGCTCTTATAAGCCTAGCCAAGAGTTTAGCACATGTTTAGACAAGTCAGCACCCAAAGCCCCTGTCCAGCAGGAACACAGGTGCAATCCCAGGGGTGTATTTTCTGTTTCCCATCCAGTTATCCAGGTTGCGCTTGAAAAGGGATAATGAGGTACTCTGCTTGATGTGGAGAGGGAGTCTATTCCACAGATGGGGGTTGTTGCTGGGACACAAATCTGTCCTGCCAACAAGTCCTATTGATGTCACAAACCAGTTTGAGGTCGGAAGTGTGGGTTACTCGAGTGGAGCTTGACTTGTGGATATGCAACGGTCCCATCAAGGCAGGGTCTGAAATTGCTTTGTATGCCAGACAGAGGTCACCTCTGAGGAGTCTGTATGAAACTGAGCAGAGGGACAGGGCTTTTAGCCTATCTATGTAGGGTAGATGTTTGAGGCTCTGGATTCTTCTGGTGAGGAACCACTGTGGTCTCTCCACCTGCTGCATGTGCTTTGCAAAGTACCTGCTAAAGGGGGCGTTGTACACAATAACTGGCCTTATAAGGGAAGAATACATGGATGTTTTGACCTCCTTGTCCCTGGATGAGATACCATTACTTATGAGGTGGACCATGTAGAAAGCTTTCCATACAACAGAAGCAACATGGTAGTCAAAAGTCAGGTTGCTATCAACCTGGGTGGCCAAATCCTTCACGATGGATTGCATGCTTAGGACATTGTTATTAATGTGATAATATGTTGGGATGTCATTCTCCCCAAAAGGAATGATGATAATGTATTTTTTGGCATTCAGCTTGAGGCAATGTTTTTGGCACCAGTCCATATCACTTGGGGAATTGATGACTGCTTCCAGCTTGTAGTCATCTGCAAACTTGGTCAGCCATAGCCCACTGGTTTTAGCCTGCACCTCAAAAAAGTATATCCCGAATAACAGAGGCCTCAAGACTGATAGCTGGGGTACGCCCTTCATTATAGGTCTACTCTTTGAGGTGGGTTCCCCTATTTTGATTAGGTGGGTTCTATCAGTGAGCCAGTTTGCTACCCATCTGATAACATATGGATTGATGCCTAGTTGAGAGAGCTTATCTGTTTTGCCTGAATGAGGAATAGTGTGGGAGACTTTGGCCAGGTCAAGGTAGGCGGTGTGCACCATCTTCCCCTCGTCCATGGCTTTGGTGACTGTCTCAAAGAAGTCAACCAGATTTAACAGACATGACCTCCCTTGACAAAGACAAACTGTGTGGGGTTGAGTGTTTGGAGGTTGCCAGTGTCCCTGTTAATAAGGTCCATGATAACCCATTCCATGGCCTTGCAGATCAGGCTAGTTAGGCTGATGGGTCTATAATTTCCCAGATCAGTGGACACTCCACCTTTGTGTAAAGAGATGACCATGGCTGTCCTCCACTAGGCTGGGACAAAACCAGTGCCTAATGGTGGAGTTCATGTAGGATGCAGCCTGGGATGTTAACAGGTCCCATGGAGGCTGTATTCTTTTGCCTTTGAGAGGGCAATGATGACTTGTTCCCTACCTCTAGGGAACAAGTCATCATTGCCCTTTGAGAGGGCAATGATGACTTGTTCCCTAGAGGTAGGGGTAGAGGGGCAGGTACTGAGGATGTCCTGATTTACTGATGTGGGGGGACAGAGGGGTGAAGTTTTCACTGAATCTGTCAGCCAGTAGGTTGGCTATATCTACAGCATTTGTGTACGTGGTGTCCTTGTCCACCAATTATGAACAGATCTGGGTGCTTCCTTTGAGTTTGTGGACATATGTGAAGAAGGCCTTATGATTGTCTCTAGTAGATGTGGCCAATTTGGACTTGAATTTGGCTTTAGAGGATTTTGCTAGTGTTCTTATTTGCTTGTTCAAGCGAAGGAGAGATTGCTTCTAATTGGGCACCCCCTCCTTGTTCCTGGAGAGCAATTTTTTCCCTTTTGTTATAGAGTTTATTTATTGCAGATGTCCACCAAACAGGTTTATTTTTCCTTGCAGAGGATGAGTTTGTCCTGTCAGGTATTCCTGATTCCATGCATCTATATAAGTGCTCATATAGTACTTTGGTGTAGATTTGGACATCGGTGCCAGTTCCAACAGAGGAGTAGGGGGCTGTGAAACTGTTTATACCATCCCTCAGGAGGTTGTAATCAGCTTTGGAGAAATTTTTTGTTTGACCCTAGCTAGAGGGGGGTCAGCGGAGATGCTGACTTTGAAAGTGACTGCTATATTGATTGCTTTACATATCCTGCTGATAGTATTATATATCCTTCTGAGCTTTTTAGGTTGTAGATGGAACTTTTCTCCCTGGATCCTACATGGTCATTTCAGACTTTCCTGGTAAACAAAGGCAAATACATAATGTAGGCTACAACACCTGGTGTGTCAAGGGAGCACATGGACTGATTGTCTAGCAAAGTAGGCTTGATGGCTGTCAGGACTGGAGGAGAAAATAACTAATTCAAATGCTTGAAGGATTTTACAAAACCATAGGAGTTCATTACTTTTTTGAGGTCCAGGAGAAAAATGGTTACATTATTTTTCTTATTTTCTATCCAGAATTAGTTTTATGAATTAAGACAAAAGTACAAAGGCAATTATATTTCCTTCTATATTTAAGAAGTGCAGCATTATATTCTTTATTTTGAAAACTCAATTTCTCATTGACAACTCCACATTTCAGTAATTTAGGTATGCATTAACAAAAACAATGGTAGGACACTATTAACTTGAATGACCAGATCATAGAACACTTTCGCTGGACTGCACTGCGTTTTAAACGTTTAAGGGGTGGTGGGTCATGGAATAGTGATAGCATGCTGTGATGAAAGTACAACACTCTTGTTTACCGCTGCTCTCCATAGATAGAATAAGCCAAGTGGTAAAATAAAACTTGAACCTCCAAACACCCATTCCGTAAAGGAATGATGTAGAAAACCACAATGCAAACAATACATTTGAAATGGCCATTAGATAAGAGACTGTCAACCCAATCACTGGAATAACCTGTACAACACAGAAATCCCAAGCAAATGAAAACCAAGGCTGCATGCATGGGACTATGTCTCTTGCACCTTCCATCATCAAGGGTTGACATCTGTCTCCCAAACTATGGTATTTTCACTGTGAGATTGCATTACAATGTCACTGTGAGGCAACTAATAAATAAACTCTTCTGAATGCACTCCTCTTCGTTCATTCACATCCCCTAAAAGCCTCACAAAACCTCCATATTATATAGAAACAAATTGTCAGTCGTCTAGATATCAAACTATCCTAGTCACCAGTATCAGAAGGTTTGCTATTGTTGGTGTATGCAAATATTCTGTCATCTCTTTTAATGTATCCCAGTTCACGTTTTGTGCTTCATGCCAGTATTCCATGTATGAGTTATACCATGTAAAAAAAAAAAAAAACCATTAAAATGTGACATAACCAAGTTTAGGAGGTTACATGGCATGCCTGGTCAACTTAAAATTGCAGCAACCTGCATTGTAACATAGATCAACCACTTGTACGAGGTGGTATATGGCACCATGCATCACATCATCCTTCACTAGCTGAGCTTAGTGTGATGAGTCGTGTTCTACTACATGTCCTCAACTCACTTGAGCATGGCTTATGAATGCTCTGTATAAATAGCTTAGACTGCATCAGCATGAGTACATATAAATTTAGAACGCAAGAACTCATGAACAATAGAAGCAAATGTAATGTTACAGACACTGCATTTTTGTAGGGCCTGCAGTCTGTTCACTCAGTAACACCCACAGCCAGTGATGGCAAGTAAAGGTAAGGATGTAGTTTAATAAGCAAACCAAAAAAGGATTGTCTTCTAACTCAAGATCAGTTCAGGGACCACAATATAAAGGTTCTTGTCACAACCCATTTTAAGTGTCTAATGAAAGCTCCTAAAAAACACTTAAACTATTACATTAATTTGAGCTGTCACTGCCCCATATGAAGAAAGCAATCAGCTGTTTTTCTTATTGCAAAAGGTGATGACCTCATGTTTAAATGTTGTTGATACTCATCACAGTTATTTCACCTTCAACAGTAATAAATCACTTAAAGGCATATCCGAGATGATGGTGAAACAACAGTGAAAATATCTGCAATCCATAAAGATGGCCACTATAGGTCTCCAAACAGGACAATCTCCCAAACACAGTTGCTTCTTGAGATCCTGCCCAGGTAAATCATGAACAGGAAAAGTGAAAGCATAAAGCATTACTGGATCCTGGTATTCATCTTGAATGACTTTAGCTTAATGCCAAAAATGCGACCACAGCAGGAAAAGAGCTGCAGTGGGCCTTGCCCATCCCGTAACCATCCTAATAAATAGATCCATTAATGAATGCCATATTCCTAGCATATAAAAAAGGCATATATTAGTACCATTTCACAAAGGAGGATTATCTATTAACTATGCTAATTTCAAACCAATCTCTATATTACATACCATATCAAAAATCCTTGAAAAATGCATATACACTCAATTAAGTACCTCAGCATAACCTTCTTTCCTCAGTTCAACACAACTTTTGACCCAACCATAGTACCACCACTGTCTTACTACAATTTACTGACACCATTAATAAAAACAGATATTCCAGCAACCTAGTTTCCTCACCATTTCTTGACTTGTCAGAAACTTTTGACACAGTCTCACATTATCTACTACTACAAAAGCTGTCTTCTCTAGGCCTCTTTCTTACCTCCCCCCTGGTTTAAAAGCTACTTATTAGACAAATACCAACCTGTCAAGTGACAAAATGTATATTCTTTGTTCATACCTGTCACATCTGGTGTATCACAGGGATCCATAATGGGACCACACCTGTTGAAATGCTCTACATTCAGCAGCCAAGCACACTTCTCTGATTCAATTTACTGATTATTATGCATTAATCTGCTCCGCTCCTACCCTGCACAGATTACAAAACCTGACCCAAGAATCTCACACATCCATCGAAACCTGGCTAGACAATTCACAACTACTACTGAAGCCCCCCAAAATAAGCTGCTTCTTTTCACTCCTATATCACAGTCACAATGTAAAGACCAATAGCTTGGCCTGTTATATAGGGCTAAATATTTCCACACAAATAAAGCCAGATAAATAATTGCAAAAACCTGCTTACACCCCATACTACTTTATGCCTCTCGAATCTTCACAAACTTGCATTACTCCTCCAGAGAACAGAACGCAAACAATGCTATAAAAATTATCAAATTTGCTGCAAATTTCTCTTCCCAAGCCTCAGACTACTAAACGAGAATGAACTACTTCACTTCCGTCACCAGCTCCAGCTTCTAATATTCCACAATTTAATATACAACCTGGCAAAAATGCCCAGCACTTAAATCTGTGATCCAGCACTTCAACCCAAAATATAATCTATACTCCCAAGACAAATCTCTCCTTACCATAAATAAATCTGTAAATACAGCAAGAGATGCACTTTACTCCACTTATGTCTCTAAAATTTGAAACTCTATTCCTCCCGCCTCAATCAAAGTAAACAACAACAAACTTTTAAAAGCAGGACCAAAGACAATCCTGAATTTGTCAGTGTTCATCTACAGGATAAAATATGAACATGCTCTCAAAAAATAATTATATACAATAGAAGAAGCTATAATGTAAATACACACTCACACACACACACACACATATATATATATATATATATATATATATATATATATATATATATATAATTTTACATAAAGATGTGGATTGGTATTTTCATATGAAAGGACTTGCATGTTATGCTGTGTTCATATATGTTGCCTGTATACTCTCACTATATATTTCTGCTGCTATCTCTCATGTAAAACATATTGTTATTTTCATTTATCATATGGAGCTTTTTCCCCAGGCCTCCACTGAGGATGGCTTCTCATACCTAGTCGGACAATCCCAGTTAAAAATATTCAAAACAAAATAAACTGTCATTGTGTTCATATCATGAACAGAACAACATTTTGCAACTTCCTCTGCACCTCAAGCTCCCACAACACTACCCACAGCACATACTGGAGCATGAGGTCATAAGCCTTCTCAATATCCACAAAGCAAACATCCATGGCCTCTCTTATAACTGATCAAAGAGCTGTTCCACCATCGCTTAGTCCAGACTCAGTCTATGTTGTTGGTCTTGAATTTGTGGCTTGACTAGCAGGCAGGAGTGCCCTCTCCAGTATTCTGCCACAATCTTTTCCAGGGAGGCAAACAAGTGTAATCAACCTATGGTATGAAAACACTCTCTAATCCCATATCGTAAAGATGGAGATCACCATCACCTTTTGTCACTGCAGAGAAACCTTCACCTCCACTCATGATTA